>NC_056442.1:56459148-56674148 GCF_018296145.1 Oncorhynchus tshawytscha | reverse complement strand
ACAAACGGAGAGAGAGAGAGAGAGACAAACGGAGAGAGAGAGAGAGACAAACGGAGAGAGAGAGAGAGACAAACGGAGAGAGAGAGAGAGACAAAAGGAGAGAGAGAGACAAACGGAGAGAGAGACAGACGGAGAGAGAGACAGACGGAGAGAGAGACAGACGGAGAGAGAGACAGACGGAGAGAGAGACAGACGGAGAGAGAGACAGACGGAGAGAGAGACAGACGAAGAGAGAGACAGACGAAGAGAGAGACAGACGGAGAGAGAGACAGACGGAGAGAGAGACAGACGGAGAGAGAGACAGACGGACGGTTGGATGGAATAAAAACGTTTTCTCCTTGAACTTAAATCAACAACTTGATGTTGGAAAATGTACAAGACGATGTATTAGATGTAACTACTATATAATATAGGGGGCAAACACACACCTTCATGGGGTCTGTGTTGACCAGGGGCTGGTTGTCGATGGCCCCAGGCCTCGGAGTTGCCAGCTGGGACTGAGAGAGGGAGGGGATGTGGCCGTTGGCCCCAGAGAAACACTGGTTGTTGTCTGACACGTTGTGTTGCCGGGCAAAACAGATCTTCTGTGGCTGAGGGGCCGGCCTGGGGGTCACCACTGAGGAGGAGGGGGGCATCAGAGTAACACACTGTACGGTCAGGTTCAAGTACAGGAACACTGTAGGTTAAGGTTAAAACTAGTTTATAAAAACAGTAAATCATTAATAGATACGTAGTTTATAAATACATAACAAACAGTTATAACCCATCATCTGAGGTTGTAACATTTTGCACAGCGCTCCCTACTGGCCAGTCTGGTCACTGACCTGTGCTTTGTGTCTCTGTGGCTTCAGAGACGCTGAACACAGTATCAGGGGACCTCTCCTCTGAGGTGCTGGCTGGGCTGGGGACCCCCAGACCTTCACCTACCCCTGGCTCCAGGGGGGCAGGCTCGACGGTGGCAGAGGCCTGAGGATTCCTCAGAGAGGAGAGGACAGAGGGCTGATCCACCAGGATGGACTTGTGGTCCTGGGGAGAGAGAGGAGAGGAAAGGATGGTCAGTAACCTTGGCTGTTGTGATTATCATATTCTGCTCTTCAACTCAAGTTTGGCTTCCCAAACGACACCCCACTCCCTACGTAGTGCACTTGGCACCACCCTATCCCCTACGTAGTGCACTTGGCACCCCACTCCCTACGTAGTGCACTTGGCAGCCTATCCCCTACGTAGGGCACTTGGCACCCCCTACGTAGTGCACTTGGCACCCTATTCCCTATGTAGTGCACTTGGCACCCTGTTCCCAACGTAGTGCACTTGGCACCCTATTCCCTACGTAGTGCACTTGGAACCCTATTCCCTACGTAGAGCACTTGGAACCCTATTCCCTACGTAGGGCACTTGGCACCGCCCTCCCTAAGTAGGGCACTTGGCACCACCATATCCCCTATGTAGTGCACTTGGCACCCTATTCCCTATGTAGTGCACTTGGCACCCTATTCCCTCTGTAGTGCACTTGGCACCCTATTCCCTAAGTAGGCACTTGTCACCCTATTCCCTACGTAGTGCACTTGGCCCCCTATCCCCTACGTAGTGCACTTGGCCCCCTATCCCCTACGTAGGGCACTTGGCACCCTATTCCCTACGTAGAGCACTTGGCACCCTATCCCCTACGTAGGGCACCCCTATGTGGCACCACCCTATCCCCTACGTAGTGCACTTGGCACCACCCTATCCCCTACGTAGTGCACTTGGCACCACCCCTATCCCACCACCCTATCCCCTACGTAGTGCACTTGGCACCCTATCTTGGCACCACCCTATCCCCTACGTAGTGCACTTGGCACCACCCTATCCCCTACGTAGTGCACTTGGCACCACCCTATCCCCTATGTAGTGCACTTGCCACCACCCTATCCCCTATGTAGTGCACTTGGCACCACCCTATCCCCTATGTGGTGCACTTGGCACCACCCTATCCCCTATGTGGTGCACTTGGCACCGCCCTATCCCCTATGTGGTGCACTTGGCACCGCCCTATCCCCTATGTGGTGCACTTGGCACCGCCCTATCCCCTATGTGGTGCACTTGGCACCACCCTATCCCCTATGTAGTGCACTTGGCACCACCCTATCCCCTATGTAGTGCACTTGGCACCACCCTATCCCCTATGTAGTGCACTTGGCACCACCCTATCCCCTATGTAGTGCACTTGACACCCTATCCCCTATGTGGTGCACTTGGCACCGCCCTATCCCCTATGTGGTGCACTTGGCACCACCCTATCCCCTATGTGGTGCACTTGGCACCCCCCTACGTATCCCCCTATGTGGTGCACTTGGCACCCCCCCTATGTGGTGCATCCCCTATGTGGTGCACTTGGCACCACCCTATCCCCTATGTAGTGCACTTGGCACCACCCTATCCCCTATGTAGTGCACTTGGCACCCCCTATCCCCTATCCCACCCCCTATGTAGTGCACTTGGCACCCCCTATCCCCTATGTAGTGCACTTGGCACCCCCTATCCCCTATGTGTGCACTTGGCACCCTACGTAGTGCACTTGGCACCACCCTATCCCCTATGTAGTGCACTTGACACCACCCTATCCCCTATGTAGTGCACTTGGCACCACCATATCTCCTATGTAGTGCACTTGGCACCACCTATCCCCTATGTAGTGCACTTGGCACCACCCTATCCCCTATGTAGTGCACTTGGCACCACCCTATCCCCTATGTAGTGCACTTGGCACCACCCTATCCCCTATGTAGTGCACTTGGCACCCCCTATCCCCTATGTGGTGCACTTGGCACCCCCTATCCCCTATGTGGTGCACTTGGCACCCCCTATCCCCTATGTGGTGCACTTGGCACCCTATCCCCTATGTGGTGCACTTGGCACCCCCTATCCCCTATGTGGTGCACTTGGCACCACCCTATCCCCTATGTGGTGCACTTGGCACCCCATCCCCCCTATCCCCTAGTGCACTTGGCACCCTATTCCCTATGTAGTGCACTTGGCACCCCTATCCCCTAGTGCACTTGTCACCCTATTCCCTACGTAGTGCACTTGTCACCCTATTCCCTACGTAGTGCACTTGTCACCTATTCCCTACGTAGTGCACTTGGCACCACCCTATCACCTACGTAGTGCACTTGGCACCCCCCTATCCCCTATGTGGTGCACTTGGCACCCCCCCTATCCCCTATGTGGTGCACTTGGCACCACCCTATCCCCTATGTGGTTCACTTGGCACCACCCTATCCCCTATGTGGTGCACTTGGCACCACCCTATCCCCCATGTGGTGCACTTGGCACCACCATATCCCCTACGTAGTGCACTTGGCACCCTATTCCCTACGTAGTGCACTTGTCACCCTATTCCCTACGTAGTGCACTTGTCACCCTATTCCCTACGTAGTGCACTTGGCACCCTATCCCCTATGTGGTGCACTTGGCACCCTATCCCCTATGTGGTGCACTTGGCACCCTATCCCCTATGTGGTGCACTTGGCACCCTATCCCCTATGTGGTGCACTTGGCACCCTATCCCCTATGTAGTACACTTGGCACCTTATCCCATATGTAGTGCACTTGGCACCCCCCTCCCTACGTAGGGCACTTGGCACCACCCTATCCCATATGTAGTGCACTTGGCACCCTATGTAGCGCACTACGTTTGACCCTACGGGCCCTGGTGTCATTTGGGAAGCAGATTTGGACTTCCACTCACATATCTGACGTGGTCCTTCCACAGCTTCCACCACTGGCTGGAGATGAGGAACCTGTTCTCACCAGGCTGAAGCCCACGTCTGGCCTCTCTGTCCAGCCACCCCCTGAACACACACACACACACACACACACACACACACACACACACACACACACACATTTGCAGAGCTTTAAAAAGTGTGGAGGTGTAAAACACAAGAGTTCATCGGGAAATGTTTATACCTGATGATTTGTCCCTCCTCTTCAGGAGTAGCAGGCCGAAGGCCCAGAACAATGTGGGACACCTGCAGAAAATACACACAGAAAGTCAACTACAAAACAGAGACACACACACACCTGGAACAAACCACAAAATGAATATATGTGTGTGTGTGTTTTCTGACCTGGAACAGCAAGTTGAGGAACTCGTTGGCCAGAGCGCTCTTCACACTCCATATTTGGTAGTCCTCCAGGGTCAGGTGACCCAGCTGTGTGTGCGGGGGTCAAAGGTTAAGTCAAAGGTTAGGGTCAAATACAACAAGGGCTAAATGACAGCAGTCGTATTATGAGAATTATAGTCCCAACCACATTACAGACATAAAAATACAATGAAATTTTTTTTTTTTTTAAACTAGGCAAGTCAGTTAATAACAAATTCTTATTTACATTGACGGCCTACCAGGGAACAATGGCCTTGTTCAGGGGGCAGAACGACATATTTGTACCTTGTCAGCTCGGGGATTCGATCCAGCAACCTTTCGGTTACTGGCCCAACGCTCTAACCACTAGTCTACCTGCCACCCCTCCACTCTAACCACTGGGCTACCTGCCTGCCCCTCCACTCTAACCACTGGGCTACCCTGCCGCCCCTCCACTCTAACCACTGGGCTACACTGCCGCCCCTCCACTCTAACCACTAGGCTACCTGCCTCCCCCTCTAACCACTGGGCTACCTGCCTCCTCCACGCTCTAACCACTGGCTACCTGCCTGCCCCTCCACTCTAACCACTAGGCTACCTGCCTCCCTCCACTCTAACCACTAGGCTACCTGCCTCCCCACTCTAACCACTGGGCTACCTGCCGCCCTCCACTCTAACCACTAGGCTACCTGCCGCCCCTACACTCTAACCACTAGGCTACCTGCCGTCCCTACACTCTAACCACTAGGCTACCTGCCGTACCTACACTCTAACCACTAGGCTACCTGCCTCCTCTACACTCTAACCACTAGGCTACCTGCCTCCCTACACTCTAACCACTAGGCTACCTGCCTCCCTACACTCTAACCACTAGGCTACCTGCCTCCTCTACACTCTAACCACTAGGCTACCTGCCTCCCTACACTCTAACCACTAGGCTACCTGCCTCCTCTACACTCTAACCACTAGGCTACCTGCCTCCTCTACACTCTAACCACTAGGCTACCTGCCTCCTCTACACTCTAACCACTACTACCTGCCTCCTCTACACTCTAACCACTAGGCTACCTGCCCTCCCTACACTCTAACCACTAGGCTACCTGCCCAGTCCCTACACTCTAACCACTAGGCTACCTGCCGTACCTACACTCTAACCACTAGGCTACCTGCCGTACCTACACTCTAACCACTAGGCCACCTGCCGCCCCATAAACACCTGATATATCTCCTAGAAGAGTCTCACCTTGGTCGTGTCGTGCATCTTCAGGATTCCATCCACTATGTCCGACACGTTGGTGAGCAATTCCTGAAAACAGGACAACAAGAATCAAAACTGAGGTAACTTATCAAACCCAACCACCTCCAACACACTAGCCGTTTAGCCTGTATCCCAGCAGTACTTACAGGGAGTGTGTGTGTCCACCAGGCTTAGGAGTATACCTAATACCGGGGTATTTGGAAAAAATCCACGGGATACCGTCAAAACCATTTATTTGAAATTTTTCAATAAATGTGAATATTTATAGCTACTTATTTAAGTTCAAACCTGCAGGCAACTTGTGCAATACGTTTAGAAGATAAAGATCTTCATTTCACCAGTCACATCATTTTAAATTATGAAGTTCACCGTAGTTCCCCAGAACAGTTGAGCCAGTCAACGTGTTTGTTTGTAAATATCACAAGGGGGACAAAGTGGAAGCTGGTGAATCCATAGAGGTCTTTATCTACCTGCGAGTCTCGCTGTTGTGATGAAGTTACACTCGTATACAATTCAATACTAAATTTTTTACCATCAGATATCTTAGAATGGCTTTCTACCAGAAGACCACAAGAGCTCTGGATGAGTTATCTTTCCCCTGTAGCGTTTCTTCCTCCAGCGCGCTCCCTCCTCCTCCTCACCCTCCCCTGCTCTGTGTACACATGCTGCTCTTCTTTCAGAAAAGCAACACAACTTAGTTCCTTTGCTTTCGTTTGTGAATGTCCACACGACAAAAATAACATTCGGTTAGCTGCTAGCTATGCCTGTATAACTTTCGGAGCTGGATGTGCCCGTCTTTGCAATTAGTTTGTTTGTTTTAGCTCGTTAGCATTTAGCTAACAGCGTTTATTTGATTTCACTATTAGTTTGTGTGAATTTTGTTGGGTATTCTGGTAAAAGAGGTGCAATGGGCTTTTCTTGCGTTTCTAGCGCCCCCTTGTGTGCTACGCCAGTAATACCGTAAATTCCGGGATGAGAGAAGGACGGTATGACGATATGAAAAATGTGGATACCACCAAAGCCAAGTGTCTACCAGTACTCACGGTGAGTGTGTGTGCGCGACTACCCGTACTCACGGGGTGTGTGTGCGACTACCCGTGGTGAGTGTGTGTGTGCTCACGGTGTGTGTGTGTGCGACTACCGTACTCACGGGGTGAGTGTGTGTGTGCGACTACCCGTACTCACGGGGTGAGTGTGTGTGTGTGACTACCCGTACTCACGGTGAGTGTGTGTGTGTGCGACTACCCGTACTCACGGTGTGTGTGTGTGTGCGACTACCCGTACTCACGGTGAGTGTGTGTGTGCGACTACCCGTACTCACGGTGAGTGTGTGTGTGCGACTACCCGTACTCACGGGAGTCACCAGTACTCACGGTGAGTGTGTGTGTGTGACTACCAGTACTCACGGTGAGTGTGTGTGTGTGCGACTACCCGTACTCACGGTGAGTGTGTGTGTGTGACGACTACCCGTGTGTGTGACTACCACTCACGGTGAGTGTGTGTGTGTGTGTGACTACCAGTACTCACGGGAGTGTGTGTGTGACTACCAGTACTCACGGTGAGTGTGTGTACTCACGGTGAGTGTGTGTGTACCCGTACTCACGGTGAGTGTGTGTGTGTGTACTCACAGGGAGTGTGTGTGTGACTACCCGTACTCACGGTGAGTGTGTGTGTGTACCAGTACTCACAGGGGTGTGCGACTACCCGTACTCACGGTGAGTGTGTGTGTGACTACCAGTACTCACAGGGGAGTGACTACCAGTACCCGTAGTGTGTGTGTCACCAGTACTGAGTGTGTGTGTGTGACTACCAGTACTCACGGTGAGTGTGTGTGTGCCACTCACCCGTACTCACGGTGAGTGTGTGTGTGCGACTACCAGTACTCACGGTGAGTGTGTGTGTGACTACCAGTACTCACGGTGAGTGTGTGTGTGCGACTACCCGTACTCACGGGGAGTGTGTGTGTGACTACCAGTACTCACGGTGAGTGTGTGTGTGTGACTACCAGTACTCACGGTGAGTGTGTGTGTGTGACTACCAGTACTCACGGTGAGTGTGTGTGTGACTACCAGTACTCACAGGGAGTGTGTGTGTGCGATTGTCTTTCCACACCTCCAGGAGTGCGACCACCATTTCATGGATTTCGTCTCGAGACAGAACCCCATCCCGGTCCACATCAAACACTTTGAAACAAACTGGGGAAACAAGAAAGAAGGGAACAATACAAAAATATTCCACAACTTAACATTGTAGTTTATAACTACAGACTCAAATGATCTAAAACTGATTCAGCTGGTGACTAAGTCTACCTCGGACCAAACCTAGAGATCCTTCGAAGTAATCTCTGATTGATCTTATTTTAACAAATACACCAGAGAATTATGTTTCTGCTGGTGTCTTTGTCCCAAGACATTAGCGACCGTTGCCCAGTTGTTTGTTCATGGAGACGTGAGAAGACAAAAATCCAAGCTTTGTGACATCACAAAGAGGACCTTTAAAAAGTTCAGTGAACAGGCTTTTAAAATGTAATTTTTTCTTTTTACATGATCTTTATTTTAGTGACTTTGATTTTGTTTTTTCTGCGAATCCCTGAACCTGATTTAGCTTTGAACCTCTTGGCAGATGTCTTCAATAGCCGTTGTGGACAATCATGCTCCCATCGAAAAAAAATGAAGAGTTAAAAAGGTAGATTGAATGGTAGACAAGAGAATCTTGTTTCTCATGGTCTGAGAATCTTTAGGTGCATTTTGGCAAACTCCAAGGGGGCTTGTCAGGTGCCTTATACTGAGGAGTGGCTTCCGTCTGGCCACTCTACCGTAAAGGCCTGATTGGTGGAGTGCTGCAGAGATGGTTGTCCTTCTGGAAGGTTGTCCCATCTCCACAGAGGAACTCTGGAGCTCTGTCAGAGTGACTATCGGGTTCTTGGTCCTATCTTTGACCAAGGTCCTTCTCCCCCGATTGCTCCATTTGGCCGGGCGGCCATCTCTAGGACGAGTCTTGGTGGTTCTAAACTTTGGTCTCCTGGAGACCTTCAAAGCTGCAGAAATGTTTTAGTAACTTTCCCCAGATCTGTGCCTCGACACAATCCTTTCTCGGAGCTCATCACTTGGTTTTTGTTCTGACATGCACGGTTAACTGTGGGACCTTATATAGACAGGTGTGTGCCTTTCCAAATCATGTCCAATTCAAATTCAATTGGACTCCAATGAAGTTGAAAAAAGATCTCAAGGATGATCAAAGGAAACAGGATGCACCTGAGCTCAATTTAGAGTTTCATAGCAAAGGGTCTGAATACTTATGTAAATAAGGTATATCAGTTTTTTTTTTTTTTTTTTTTTAAATATTTTTTTTATAAATGTGCAAAAATGTCTTAAAATCTGTTTTCACTTGGGGTGGTGGTGTGTGTAGAGATTGATGAGGATTTAACATTTTTTATTTATTTTTTAAATAGCATCCATTTTAGAAAATGTGGACAAAGTCAAGGGGTCTACTTTCCAGATGCACTGTATATCTACACAGTATCTATCACTGTATATAGTGTTTAATGTGTATTTTAATATTATTTATTTTATTATTTTATTTTATATTGTATTATACAGGAAGCATTTGAAAAAAAAAAGACCTACGGTATCAATATGTCTTCCATGTCAAAACAAAAAGGTTAAATTAAATAAAGCTGCAGTCGCTGTTCAACCTGCAGTTGTATCAAAGTAATTCTGCTAGTCATCTGTTTTCCTCAGTGTGGTGTCATCTGTTTTCCTCAGTGTGGTGTCATCTGTTTTCCTCAGTGTGGTGTCATCTGTTTTCCTCAGTGTGGTGTCATCTGTTTTCCTCAGTGTGGTGTCATCTGTTTTCCTCAGTGTGGTGTCATCTGTTTTCCTCAGTGTGGTGTCATCTGTTTTCCTCAGTGTTGTGTCATCTGTTTTCCTCAGTGTTGTGTCATCTGTTTTTACTTATTTTACCTTTATTTAACGAGGCAAGTCAGTTAGGAAAAAAATATATATATTTTTCAATGACGGCCTAGGAACAGTGGGTTAACTGTTCAGGGGCAGAACGACAGATGTTTACCTTATCTCTGGGATTCGATCGCTCTAACCACTAGGCTACCCTGCCGCCCCAATTCCTCCGTGTTGTCTGCATAGATCTTAGAGTCTTAACATTCCAATATCTGCTGTCATTTCCAAGAGTGAAAATGCCATTTTAAGGCCTGACGATAATTTAGCCGACAGGGTAGATGACACACTAATGACTATTCAGAGGCAGTCGACATAAGAAGAAGACGAGAACAAACATCCACAGGGGAAAAGCTCTGCCTCTCTGCTTCTCTTCCACTCACATGCACCATAATGTGTGAAAGGAAGCCTTATAGGTTGGGGAAATCTCCACCGACGAGAACAGATCACACAGCAGCTCTTACATTTCTGCCTCTCGGCGACGGGCCCCCGGCAACAGGCAGACAGGCCACAGCAGATCTCCTTAAAGTCGATGTGATTGTCCCGGTTCTCATCAAAGGCATGAAACAAACCTGGAAAACAAGATTGTATGCCAAGTATGCTAAATTAGCCAAGTTCTACTATAAAATTGATCTTTGTAATAGAGAAATAGCTTTGTGTGAGGGCTTGAATAAAAACAGAGGGAACTCGTCCAACCGGATCACAGGGATCACATTTACAGTCATAAATGTTAATGAATTTTACATCATGAACCACAGATTGAAATATAAAACAGAAATTCTGACAGAAACTTATTCATATTGTTTAGTTATATATATTTTTTTTAAAGTGGTAGACATTCATAACATGACTTTTCAAAACAGAAAGCCACCCAACCCCACTGTTCGTGTTGTGAGGTACATTTTTTTGTTTGAAGGAAAACATGGGGGTTTGGGACACACCTCTGTGTCCCAAGTATGAAGACACACCTCTCCTTGGGGAGAGGTGTGTCTTCATACTAAAACCCGCCCACTCGAAAGACCTTCATTGTGCTTCGCTTTGGAAGCCAGAGGGAGCAGAAGGTCACTAAGCTGCTACTATTGACGCCAAACTCAAAACACAGCCAACAGACAAGTGACAAAGTTACAAATAAAAATGGCCAACATTCTCCTGTTCAGGTCATTGTCGACATGTTTGCCCTTATAATCAAGTTAGCCTGCTAGCTACATGCTAGCTAACGTTAGCTGCTAACCGTTAGCTGCTAACCAATGCAGCTATAAGCAAAACGTTAGCTAGCACAAAAGACACCTCCAGCCCAGCCGGTATGGTTGGGACAAACCCCCATGTTTTCACAACACAAGCAGTGGTGCGGGGGCTTCTGTGGTCAAAAGCAATCTGGGCTTTAATGTACGTAATCCCAAACAACATGGTCCTAAACGTTGAGAGACCATCAGAATTGCTTCTCAATCAAATAATCCATACACAATATGTACGTGTACAAAGTATGGCATTTAAAATATAATTTTGTGAGTGTTTGAATGTTCATGGGTACCTGTCTGGCTGGGGGGCAAGGTCTCCATAGTAATCTACCTGGCATCACAAACACACATCAGAAACATTACATACCTTCACTTAGTGAAGCGTGAATAGGAGGAGAGACCAGCGGGACAAAAGTTTCCAAGTCAAAGCGTCCGGTCCTGGACTGGGCTTTCAGCAGCCAATAGCGCTTCTCCAAGTCAATGATATCAGACTCTTCTACTGTAGGAGGAGAGAAGAAGAAAACATTTTCTTTTTTTTTAAATAATCAAAATAGCAACCAATCAAGAGTGATTTTTGTAGATTCGCTGAGCATCATCTTACTAGAACACAAGTCACATGACCTAACAGTGCTAGTACATTAAAGAAAGTAAACACTGTAGATTTCCAATCAGCCTCAGTTCATCTGATCATGGTGCTATAGGGGAGTACGTGGTGCTATAGGGGACCACGTGGTGCTATAGGGGACCACGTGGTGCTATAGGGGAGTACGTGGTGCTATAGGGGAGTGCATGGTGCTACATGGTGCTATAGGGGACTACATGGTGCTATAGGGGACTGCATGGTGCTATAGGGGACTGCATGGTGCTATAGGTGGTGCTATAGGGGACCACATGGTGCTATAGGGGACCACATGGTGCTATAGGGGAGTACATGGTGCTATAGGGGACCACATGGTGCTACCACATGGTGCTATAGGGGACCACATGGTGCTATAGGGGACCACATGGTGCTACGTGGTGCTATAGGGGCTACATGGTGCTATAGGGGTGGAGCTATGGTGCTACATGGTGCTAGGGGGCTACATGGTGCTATAGGGGCTACATGGTGCTATAGGGGAGTACCACATGGTGCTATAGGGGACCGCATGTATAGGGGACGTGGTGCTATAGGGGACCGCATGGTGCTATAGGGGACCGCATGGTGCTATAGGGGACCGCATGGTGCTATAGGGGACCGCATGGTGCTATAGGGGACCGCATGGTGCTATAGGGGACTGCATGGTGCTATAGGGGACTGCATGGTGCTATAGGGGACTGCATGGTGCTATAGGGGAACTGCATGGTGCTATAGGGGACTACATGGTGCTATAGGGGACTACATGGTGCTATAGGGGGTGCTAGGAGAGTACATGGTGCTATAGGGGCTACATGGTGCTATAGGGGACCACATGGTGCACCACATGGTGCTATAGGGGACCACATGGTGCTATAGGGGACCACATGGGGACCACATGGTGCTCACCACATGGTGCTACATGGTGCTATAGGGGACTACATGGTGCTATAGGGGACCACATGGTGCTATAGGGGAGCTATACATGGTGCTATAGGGGCTACATGGTGCTATAGGGGGCTACATGGTGCTATAGGGGCTAGTGGTGACATGGTGCTATAGGGGAGTACATGGTGCTATAGGGGACCACATGGTGCTATAGGGGACCGCATGGTGCTATAGGGGACAGCATGGTGCTATAGGGGACAACATGGTGCTATAGGGGACAGCATGGTGCTATAGGGGACCACACCGGTGCTATAGGGGACTACACATGGTGCTATAGGGGACTACATGGTGGTGCTATAGGGGACCACATGGTGCTATAGGGGACCACGTGGTGACTACATGGTGCTATAGGGGACAGCATGGTGCTATAGGGGACAGCATGGTGACTACATGGTGCTATAAGGGACACTCACAAACTTGACTACAGATGCACAATCGAGAGCATCCTGGTGCGGGCTGTATCACCGCCTGGTACTACATGGTGCAACTGCTCCGCCCATGGTGCAACCGCATGGTGCTATCCAGAGGGGAGTGAGGTCTGGTGCACAACGCATCACCGGGGTGCAAACTACCACATGGTGCCCTCCAGGACACCTACACCACCCGATGGTGCTACAGGGGGCTAATGGCCATAAAGATCATGGTGCATAGGGGGCCATCAACCACCTGAGCCACTGCCTGTTCACCCACATGGTGCTATCATCCAGAAGGGGACGATGGTGCATAGGGGACCACACCGTGCTACAGGTGCATCAAATGGTGCTGGGACCATGGTGAGACTGAAAACTACAGGGTGCTATAGGAGACCACATGGTGACTCTCAAGGGGACCATCAGACTGTTAAAGCATGCCACCATGGTGCTAACATTGAGTGGCTGCTGCCAACTACACTGACACATGACTCAACTCAGCCACTTTAATAATGGGAATTGATGGGAAATGGTGTAAATATATCACTAGCCACTTAGGGGACCACATGGTGATTTTTTGGGGACCACATGGTAAACAATGCTACCATGGTGCTATAATGGTTTACACCACATGGTGCTACACATGGTGCATCTCATGGTGCATACGGTGCTATACTGTACATGGTGCTATATCATGGTGCGGGGACTGCATGGTGCTATGGGGACCACATGGTGCACTAGCCACATTTAACTATGCCACATGGTTTAGGGGACATACTCATCTCAGGGGACTATGGTGCTATATACTGTGACTACATGGTGCTATCAGCTACTGTATCTTGCCTATGGTGCTCTGTACCATCACTCATTCATATATCCACATGGTACATATTCTTTATCCCCTTACACTGTGTATAAGACAGTAGTTTTGGGGAATTGTTAGTTAGATTACTTGTTGGTTATTACTGCATTGGGGACTCATGGTGAACTAGGGGACCAGCACAAGGGGACATTGGTGCGGTGCTACACATGGTGCTATAGGGGACATTAACATCTGGTGCTAACCATGGTGCTATGTGACAAATAAAATGGTGATTTGATTTTAGGGGACTACATGGTGCTATAGGAGACCACATGGTGACTACATGGTGCTATAGGGGACCACATGGTGACTACATGGTGCTATAGGGGACAGCATGGTGCTATAGGGGACCACATGGTGCTATAGGGGACCACATGGTGCTATAGGGGACCACATGGTGCTATAGGGGACCACACGGTGCTATAGGGGACCACACGGTGCTATAGGGGACCACACGGCGCTATAGGGGACCACACGGCGCTATAGGGGACCACACGGCGCTATAGGGGACTACACGAGCAGCACAGAGGATAGTAGTCTTTAGTAGTCGTCTGACCACGGATCTTTAAGTAGGTTTTTTAAAATGATTTTTTCCCCTCCAGATTTCCTGCTTATTCCCTGATTCCAGGAATCTTCCAAAATGGATTTCTGAAAAAACTCTGGGAATTCTGGTTACCCTATCTGTAAGGGATTTAGTCCATCCAGGTTAGTCTTGAGCGGAGACCATGACTCATCCTAAAAGGCTGTGCCATGGCTGACTAAGTACACTACTACCGCCACTGTTTAGTATGAAACCTGCCAGCCAGAAAGGGGCCGGTCGACCCCTGGGTTAATCCTCTCTCTCCTTTCATCACACTAATCCACAGCTAATAGGATTAACCTAAGGTTTCACTAGCTCATACTAGCCCAGGCTTCACTTTCCACCACACTGTCCCATGAGCCAGCCCATACATGTCAGTCAGACAGGTGTCAAAACACAAAACAAAAATCAAGACTGCATGCCTCAATGGAACCCTAAATAGTGCACTCATTTTGTAGTGCACTAATTTTGTAGTGCACTAATTTTGTAGTGCACTAATTTAGGGAAATCGGATAATGTTTGGGATGTATATTAAGTCACATTCACTTTCTGGCTGGAGAGGAGACCAGTCCGGATTGCCATCACAAAGCCAAGCTGGTTCCTAAGTCTCACTGCTAAGACCGACGTCCTAGTTTGCTGTCTGCATTTATAAAGACTGATGGGTCAATAACACAGTGAGACCACTGGGGGATAATGTAGCCAGGCGAGCAGTGAAAGCTACAGATTGGGATGTACGTGTGGATTGATAGGGGCTATTACTTTCCTTCTCCCCCCCCCACCCTAAGGTTTATTCCTAGAACAGCCAGCCTCAGCAGAGTTCAGTTGACTCTGTGGAGAGAGTTCAATCGGTGCGTGTGTGTGTGTGTTCAATATGAAGACCGATTGAGAAAGAGAGAAGTGGAGAGGTCAAGAGGACCGATTGAAAACAAATAAGCACCAACTGCTTCAGTGGTTCAATAATATTTTTTTTTACCTCAGTCCTTCCCTGAAACATCAGACTTAAACAAATAGAGAACATAACGGGGTGAGAGAGGAAGAGGAAGAGGGAGAGAGAGAGGGTATGGAAATGGCATGGGGGGGGGGAAGTAACAGTGGACAGATTAATAATTGAGAAGCATGGAGTGGAGTTTGGAGGGAGGGCAGAAGTGTGTGGTGGGGCCCGTCATGGACTGACTGAATGCCCCTTTAAGTAGAACAGCTGAACAACACTAAATCCTCCATAAACAGACAAGCATGCACGTACACACACACACACACACACACACACACACACACACACACACACACACACACACACACACACACACACACACACACACACACACACACACACACACACACACACACACACACACACACACACACACACACACACACACACACAATACAAATAAAACCTAAAAGAAAAAAGGTCCTCAAACTGGTCTTTCAGAAATACACCAAAAGTCCATGTATCAATCCCAAACACGAAACAAAGCTGAATGAATGCTATTTGTGTTGTGTTTACTGAACGCAGGCCAGCGTGGGCTAGCCTAGCAGTGATTAGTGCAGTGGTAAAGGCCTGGTTGGGACTAGCGAGGAAAGCAGAGCTGAGGGGGAAGAAACACCTGCTCATCTTGTTGCTGTGTGCCATTACTCAGCCTGCCTGACACTGCTAATCTATAGAACTCTTTCTCTCTCCTATGGATCGGCTCCAGGACCAGCTAGCTCCCTGACCGGCTGGCTGGCTGGCTCCAGGACCAGCTAGCTCCCTGACCGGCTGGCTGGCTGGCTCCAGGACCAGCTAGCTCCCTGACCGGCTGGCTGGCTGGCTCCAGGACCAGCTAGCTCCCTGACCGGCTGGCTGGCTGGCTGGCTCCTGGCTGGCTCCAGGACCAGCTAGCTCTGGCTGGCTGGCTCCAGGACCAGCTAGCTGGCTGGCTGGCTGGCTCCAGGACCAGCTAGCTCCCTGACCGGCTGGCTGGCTGGCTCCAGGACCAGCTGGCTCCCTGACCGGCTGGCTGGCTGGCTCCAGCTAGCTCCCTGAGGACCAGCTAGCTCCCCGACTGGCTGGCTGGCTGGCTCCAGGACCAGCTAGCTCCCTGACCGGCTGGCTGGCTGGCTCCAGGACCAGCTAGCTCCCTGACCGGCTGGCTGGCTGGCTCCAGGACCAGCTAGCTCCCTGACCGGCTGGCTGGCTGGCTCCAGGACCAGCTAGCTCCCTGACCGGCTGGCTGGCTGGCTCCAGGACCAGCTAGCTCCCTGACCGGCTGGCTGGCTGGCTGACCGCTGGCTGGCTGGCTCCAGGACCAGCTAGCTGGCTGGCTGGCTCCAGGACCAGGCTGGCTGGCTGGCTGGCTCCAGGACCAGTTAGCTCCCTGACCGGCTGGCTGGCTGGCTCCAGGACCAGCTAGCTCCCTGACCGGCTGGCTGGCTGGCTCCAGGACCAGCTAGCTCCCTGACCGACATGCCTCATCCCCTTGTTAGCTAGCTCCCTGACTATGCCGGGAATAGGGTGCCATTTGCGACGCACCAATTAGCTTAGCACGCTAGGTTAACCGCTAGGCTAAATGGCTAACTGTCTATTTCAGGACATGACTCTACTGGTTTAGACTGATCTCTTTAATTGCTTGCAGTTTGATTTAGTTAAAAAATAAAAAAAATAAACAGTCTTGACAGTATTTTGTTCTCAAACAAGAGGCTACACATCTCCATGACTGACTAGCCAGACATACAAAGAGAAATGAATTGCCTTCTGCGTTTGGGACTCATGACAAGTGAGTTCATACATAAACTCTCCAAATGTACACTTCTACAACCCGGAAGATAGTGAGAAGATTACACAGTAAATACAACCACTAACTCACACCAACTATCGGCTCATTACTAAGACACATTTGTCAGTGTTGACCCCCCAAATGGCACCCTATTCCCTACCAAGTCCACTTCATTAGGGAAGAGGGTACCCTTTTTGGGGGACGCTGACCCTCAACTACAGGAGGTCCATTTGTACCCACCTAGAGGTGCGACTCTGTCAGAGTGGCAACAGAGGTACCATACCATATTCCACCACAGGTGCCCCGAGACGTGCCGACAGGCCTGGCGTACACCATAGTAGTCTCCGCAGGACACACGGCTAACAGCTCGGGAAAACCACAGCACGACAACTCACTCACGCCATCCTGTTCCAATAGTATTCCATTAATATCCCAACCAACAAGATTGTTTGTCCGTCATGGCGTCTGCTGTGTGTGTGTGTGTCCGGTCGTTGACGGTCCACATGAGTCTTAGCCAAGAGTGAGGTGGTTGTGTAGGTAGAGTATGTTCTGGAAAGTCCGTGCACACCTCACGGCCAGAGCGTGCACGCACACGCACACACACACACACGACACGCTTTCCCACACAGACGATACCTACACACACACACACACACACACACACCTCTCACAGAGTTAAGAGGATAATCTGTTAGTGGGTAGAAGCAGATTACAAGCCGTCTGAAGGTACTCTCTCTGATTGGCAGCAAAGATCTCTCCTGCTCTCTGATTGGCAGCAAAGATCTCTCCTGCTCTCTGATTGGCAGCAAAGATCTCTCCTGCTCTCTGATTGGCAGCAAAGATCTCTCCTGCTCTCTGATTGGCAGCAAAGATCTCTCCTGCTCTCTGATTGGCAGCAAAGATCTCTCCTGCTCTCTGATTGGCAGCAAAGATCTCTCCTGCTCTCTGATTGGCAGCAAAGATCTCTCCTGCTCTCTGATTGGCAGCAAAGATCTCTCCTGCTCTCTGATTGATCTCAGGATAGAAAGCAGCTAAGATCTTTGATTGGTCTAAGACGGGCAACATGGTAAGATCTTTCTTTCCAATTAACAGAGAAAGAGAGAAGGACTTGAAAAGACAGAAAGAGAACTTGACAAATACCAAATAACATGAAATATGTGCACATAACAAAAACGGTCAGTATAGGGTAGGGTGTTAGGGGTCAGGGGTCAGGGTAGGGCGTCAGGGATCAGGGTAGGGCGTCAGGGATCAGGGTAGGGCGTCAGCGTAGAACGTCAGGGGACACTCACAGTGTGTGACTCCGGCCAGAGTCTGGTAGAAGGTGGGCGTGTCGCTGTCGTCTGTGAGGGTGACACACACGCCTCCGGAGAGCAGCCAACGGGAGAACGTGAACGCCTCCGTGTTCTGTAGGAGCCAGTTCTTAAAGCGCTCATAGTTGACTTTCTCCCCCTGAGACAAAACAAAACACATCAACAACAAAGCATTGGGCCTCCCGGGTGGCGCAGTGGTTAAGGGCGCTGTACTGCAGCGCCAGCTGTGCCATCAGAGACTCTGGGTTCGCGCCCAGGCTCTGTCGTAACCGGCCGCGACCGGGAGGTCCGTGTGTATCGGAGGACGCATGACTTTCAACCTTCGTCTCTCCCGAGCCCCTACGGGAGTTGTAACGATGAGACAAGATAGTAGCTACTAACAATTGGACACCACGAAATAGGGGAAAATTAGGGGTAAAATAAAATGTATTAAAACAAAGCATTAACTCGGCAGCTAGGTGGGTAGCTAAATACTTAAACGGGTGAGTACTTGACAAAAAATAGTATTGTTGGGGAGACGGACACAGAGTAGCGTTTATATTATAAGGTTGAACGCGGCTGCCCTCTTCCACTTACCAAAAAAAAAAAAAAAGTGTAAGAACAGTGAATAAAAGGGGCAAACTGTGATTGGTATATACATTGTTGCGGCTTTTAATGAATGACATATACCCTACCCTATTGATTTGGTTTTGTTTGAACTGATGTACTGGGCCGTATGCACTTCCCTCCGTAGTGCCTTGTGGTCGGAGGCCGAGCAGTTGCCATAGCAGGCAGTGATGCAACCATGTATTTCTAGTAATGGTGAACTATAAGAGATAGGGGACTAAGGCTAGCTAAGACTAACCTGCTGAGATAGGGGACTAAGGCTAGCTAAGACTAACCTGCTGAGATAGGGGACTAAGGCTAGCTAAGACTAACCTGCTGAGAGGGGACTAGGGCTAGCTAAGACTAACCTGCTGAGAGAGGACTAGGGCTAGCTAAGACTAACCTGCTGAGAGAGGACTAGGGCTAGCTAAGACTAACCTGCTGAGAGAGGACTAGGGCTAGCTAAGACTAACCTGCTGAGAGAGGACTAGGGCTAGCTAAGACTAACCTGCTGAGAGAGGACTAGGGCTAGCTAAGACTAACCTGCTGAGAGAGGACTAGGGCTAGCTAAGACTAACCTGCTGAGAGAGGACTAGGGCTAGCTAAGACTAACCTGCTGAGAGAGGACTAGGGCTAGCTAAGACTAACCTGCTGAGAGAGGACTAGGGCTAGCTAAGACTAACCTGCTGAGAGAGGACTAGGGCTAGCTAAGACTAACCTGCTGAGAGAGGACTAGGGCTAGCTAAGACTAACCTGCTGAGAGAGGACTAGGGCTAGCTAAGACTAACCTGCTGAGAGAGGACTAGGGCTAGCTAAGACTAACCTGCTGAGAGAGGACTAGGGCTAAGACTAGCTAAGACTAACCTGCTGAGAGAGGACTAGGGCTAGCTAAGACTAACCTGCTGAGAGAGGACTAGGGCTAGCTAAGACTAACCTGCTGAGAGAGGACTAGGGCTAGCTAAGACTAACCTGCTGAGAGAGGACTAGGGCTAGCTAAGACTAACCTGCTGAGAGAGGGACTAGGGCTAGCTAAGACTAACCTGCTGAGAGAGGACTAGGGCTAGCTAAGACTAACCTGCTGAGAGAGGACTAGGGCTAGCTAAGACTAACCTGCTGAGAGAGGACTAGGGCTAGCTAAGACTAACCTGCTGAGAGAGGACTAGGGCTAGCTAAGACTAACCTGCTGAGAGAGGACTAGGGCTAGCTAAGACTAACCTGCTGAGAGAGGACTAGGGCTAGCTAAGACTAACCTGCTGAGAGAGGACTAGGGCTAGCTAAGACTAACATGCTGATGAGAGAGGGGACTAAGGCTAGCTAAGACTAACCAGCTGATGCGAGAGGGGACTAAGGCTAGCTAAGACTAACCAGCTGATGCGAGAGGGGACTAGGGCTAGCTAAGACTAACCTGCTGAGAGAGGACTAGGGCTAGCTAAGACTAACCTGCTGAGAGAGGACTAGGGCTAGCTAAGACTAACCTGCTGAGAGAGGGACTAGGGCTAGCTAAGACTAACCTGCTGAGAGAGGACTAGGGCTAGCTAAGACTAACCTGCTGAGAGAGGACTAGGGCTAGCTAAGACTAACCTGCTGAGAGAGGACTAGGGCTAGCTAAGACTAACCTGCTGAGAGAGGACTAGGGCTAGCTAAGACTAACCTGCTGAGAGAGGACTAGGGCTAGCTAAGACTAACCTGCTGAGAGAGGACTAGGGACTAGCTAAGACTAACCTGCTGAGAGAGGACTAGGGCTAGCTAAGACTAACCTGCTGAGAGAGGACTAGGGCTAGCTAAGACTAACCTGCTGAGAGAGGACTAGGGCTAGCTAAGACTAACCTGCTGAGAGAGGACTAGGGCTAGCTAAGACTAACCTGCTGAGAGAGGACTAGGGCTAGCTAAGACTAACCTGCTGAGAGAGGACTAGGGCTAGCTAAGACTAACCTGCTGAGAGAGGACTAGGGCTAGCTAAGACTAACCTGCTGAGAGAGGACTAGGGCTAGCTAAGACTAACCTGCTGAGAGAGGACTAGGGCTAGCTAAGACTAACCTGCTGAGAGGGACTAGGGCTAGCTAAGACTAACCTGCTGAGAGAGGACTAGGGCTAGCTAAGACTAACCTGCTGAGAGAGGACTAGGGCTAGCTAAGACTAACCTGCTGAGAGAGGACTAGGGCTAGCTAAGACTAACCTGCTGAGAGAGGACTAGGGCTAGCTAAGACTAACCTGCTGAGAGAGGACTAGGGCTAGCTAAGACTAACCTGCTGAGAGAGGACTAGGGCTAGCTAAGACTAACCTGCTGAGAGGGACTAGGGCTAGCTAAGACTAACCTGCTGAGAGAGGACTAGGGCTAGCTAAGACTAACCTGCTGAGAGAGGACTAGGGCTAGCTAAGACTAACCAGCTGAGAGAGGACTAGGGCTAGCTAAGACTAACCAGCTGAGAGAGGACTAGGGCTAGCTAAGACTAACCAGCTGAGAGAGGACTAGGGCTAGCTAAGACTAACCTGCTGAGAGAGGACTAGGGCTAGCTAAGACTAACCAGCTGAGAGAGGACTAGGGCTAGCTAAGACTAACCAGCTGAGAGAGGACTAGGGCTAGCTAAGACTAACCTGCTGAGAGAGGATTAGGGCTAGTTAAGACTAACATGCTGCTGAGAGAGGACTAAGGCTAGTTAAGACTAACATGCTGCTGAGAGAGGACTAAGGCTAGCTAAGACTAACCTGCTGAGAGAGGACTAGGGCTAACTAAGGCTAACCTGCTGAGAGAGGACTAGGGCTAGCTAAGACTAACCTGCTGAGAGAGGGGACTAGGGCTAGCTAAGACTAACATGCTGAGAGAGGACTAGGGCTAGCTAAGACTAACATGCTGAGAGAGGACTAGGGCTAGCTAAGACTAACATGCTGCTGAGAGAGAGGGGACTAAGGCTAGCTAAGACTAACATGCTGCTGAGAGAGGGGACTAAGGCTAGCTAAGACTAACATGCTGCTGAGAGAGGGGACTAAGGCTAGCTAAGACTAACATGCTGCTGAGAGAGAGGACTAAGGCTAGCTAAGACTAACATGCTACTGAGAGAGGGGACTAAGGCTAGCTAAGACTAACATGCTAATGAGAGAGGGGACTAAGGCTAGCTAAGACTAACATGCTGAGAGAGAGGACTAGGGCTAGCTAAGACTAACATGCTAATGAGAGAGGGTACTAAGGCTAGCTAAGACTAACATGCTGCTGAGACAGTACCGTGCAGTACCGAAGAGCCCTTACTGCTGCTCGATCATCCTATTTTTCTAACTTAATTGAGGAAAATAAGAACAATCCGAAATTCCTTTTTGATACTGTCGCAAAGCTAACTAAAAAGCAGCATTCCCCAAGAGAGGATGACTTTCACTTTAGCAGTGATAAATTCATGAACTTCTTTGAGGAAAAGATTATGATTATTAGAAAGCAAATTACGGACTCCTCTTTAAACCTGCGTATTCCTCCAAACCTCAGTTGTCCTGAGTCTGCCAGGACCTAGGATCAAGAGAGACGCTCAAGTGTTTTAGTACTACATCTCTTGACACAATGATGAAAATAATCATGGCTTCTAAACCTTCAAGCTGCATACTGGACCCTATTCCAACTAAACTACTGAAAGAGCTGCTTCCTGTGCTTGGCCCTCCTATGTTGAACATAATAAACGGCTCTCTATCCACTGGATGTGTACCAAACTCACTCACTAAAAGTGGCAGTAATAAAGCCTCTCTTGAAAAAGCCAAACCTTGACCCAGAAAATATAAAAAACTATCGGCCTATATCGAATCTTCCATTCCTCTCAAAAATTTTAGAAAAGGCTGTTGCTCAGCAACTCACTGCCTTCCTGAAGACAAACAATGTATACAAAATGCTTCAGTCTGGTTTTAGACCCCATCATAGCACTGAGACGGCACTTGTGAAGGTGGTAAATGACATTTTAATGGCATCGGACCGAGGCTCTGCATCTGTCCTCGTGCTCCTAGACCTTAGTGCCGCTTTTGATACCATCGATCACCACATTCTTTTGGAGAGATTGGAAACCCAAATTGGTCTACACGGACATGTTCTGGCCTGGTTTAGATCTTATCTGTCGGAAAGATATCAGTTTGTCTCTGTGAATGGTTTGTCCTCTGACAAATCAACTGTAAATTTCGGTGTTCCTCAAGGTTCCGTTTTAGGACCACTATTGTTCTCACTATATATTTTACCTCTTGGGGATGTTATTCGAAAACATAATGTAAACTTTCACTGCTATGCGGATGACACACAGCTGTACATTTCAATGAAACATGGTGAAGCCCCAAAATTGCCCTCGCTAGAAGCATGTGTTTCAGACATAAGGAAGTGGATGGCTGCAAACTTTCTACTATTAAACTCGGACAAAACAGAGATGCTTGTTCTAGGTCCCAAGAAACAAAGAGATCTTCTGTTGAATCTGACAATTAATCTTAATGGTTGTACAGTCGTCTCAAATAAAACTGTGAAGGACCTCGGCGTTACTCTGGACCCTGATCTCTCTTTTGAAGAACATATCAAGACCATTTCAAGGACATCTTTTTTCCATCTACGTAACATTGCAAAAATCAGAAACTTTCTGTCCAAAAATGATGCAGAAAAATTAATCCATGCTTTTGTCACTTCTAGGTTAGACTACTGCAATGCTCTATTTTCCGGCTACCCGGATAAAGCACTAAATAAACTTCAGTTAGTGCTAAATACGGCTGCTAGAATCCTGACTAGAACCAAAAAATTTGATCATATTACTCCAGTGCTAGCCTCTCTACACTGGCTTCCTGTCAAAGCAAGGGCTGATTTCAAGGTTTTACTGCTAACCTACAAAGCATTACATGGGCTTGCTCCTACCCATCTCTCTGATTTGGTCCTGCAGTACATACCTACACGTACGCTACGGTCACAAGACGCAGGCCTCCTAATTGTCCCTAGAATTTCTAAGCAAACAGCTGGAGGCAGGGCTTTCTCCTATAGAGCTCCATTTTTATGGAACGGTCTGCCTACCCATGTCAGAGACGCAAACTCGGTCTCAACCTTTAAGTCTTTACTGAAGACTCATCTCTTCAGTGGGTCATATGATTGAGTGTAGTCTGGCCCAGGAGTGTGAAGGTGAACGGAAAGGCTCTGGAGCAACGAACCGCCCTTGCTGTCTCTGCCTGGCCGGTTGATGCACGAAGGGCTATATAAATAAATTTGATTTGATTTGATTTGATCTGAGAGAGGGGACTAGGGCTAGCTAAGACTAACATGCTAATGAGAGAGGGGACTAAGGCTAGCTAAGACTAACATGCTGAGAGAGAGGACTAGGGCTAGCTAAGACTAACATGCTAATGAGAGAGGGTACTAAGGCTAGCTAAGACTAACATGCTGCTGAGAGAGGGGACTAACGCTAGCTAAGACTAACATGCTGCTGAGAGAGGACTTAGGGCTAGTTAAAACGAACCTGCTGAGAGAGAGAGAGAGAGAGGACTAGGGCTAGTTAAAACTAACCTGCTGCTGAGAGAGAGAGGACTAGGGCTAGCTAAGACTAACATGCTAATGAGAGAGGGTACTAAGGCTAGCTAAGACTAACATGCTGCTGAGAGAGGGGACTAACGCTAGCTAAGACTAACATGCTGCTGAGAGAGGACTTAGGGCTAGTTAAAACGAACCTGCTGAGAGAGAGAGAGAGAGAGGACTAGGGCTAGTTAAAACTAACCTGCTGCTGAGAGAGAGAGGACTAGGGCTAGTTAAAACTAACCTGCTGCTGAGAGAGAGAGGACTAGGGCTAGTTAAAACTAACCTGCTGCTGAGAGAGAGGGACTAGGGCTAGTTAAAACTAACCTGCTGAGAGAGAGAGAGACTAGGGCTAGTTAAAACTAACCTACTGAGAGAGAGAGACTAGGGCTAGTTAAAACTAACCTGCTGCTGAGAGAGAGAGGACTAGGGCTAGTTAAAACTAACCTGCTGCTGAGAGAGAGGGACTAGGGCTAGGTAAAACTAATCTGCTGAGAGAGAGAGAGGACTAGGGCTAGTTAAAACTAACCTGCTGAGAGAGAGAGAGGGCTAGTTAAAACTAACCTGCTGAGAGAGAGAGAGGACTAGTTAAAACTAACCGGCTGAGAGAGAGAGAGGACTAGTTAAAACTAACCTGCTGAGAGAGAGAGAGGACTAGTTAAAACTAACCTGCTGAGAGAGAGAGAGGACGAGGGCTAGTTAAAACTAACCTGCTGAGAGAGAGAGGACGAGGGCTAGTTAAAACTAACCTGCTGAGAGAGAGAGAGGACTAGGGCTAGTTAAAACTAACCTGCTGAGAGAGAGAGAGGACTAGGTCTAGTTAAAACTAACCTGCTGAGAGAGAGAGAGGACTAGGGCTAGTTAAAACTAACCTGCTGAGAGAGAGAGAGGACGAGGGCTAGTTAAAACTAACCTGCTGAGAGAGAGAGGACGAGGGCTAGTTAAAACTAACCTGCTGAGAGAGAGAGGACGAGGGCTAGTTAAAACTAACCTGCTGAGAGAGAGAGAGGACTAGGGCTAGTTAAAACTAACCTGCTGAGAGAGAGAGAGGACTAGGTCTAGTTAAAACTAACCTGCTGAGAGAGAGAGAGAGGACGAGGGCTAGTTAAAACTAACCTGCTGAGAGAGAGAGAGGACTAGGGCTAGTTAAAACTAACCTGCTGAGAGAGAGAGAGGACGAGGGCTAGTTAAAACTAACCTGCTGAGAGAGAGAGAGGACTAGGCTAGTTAAAACTAACCTGCTGAGAGAGTGAGAGGACTAGGGCTAGTTAAAACTAACCTGCTGAGAGAGAGAGAGGGACTAGGGCTAGTTAAAACTAACCTGCTGAGAGAGAGAGAGGACTAGGTCTAGTTAAAACTAACCTGCTGAGAGAGAGAGAGGACGAGGGCTAGTTAAAACTAACCTGCTGAGAGAGAGAGGGACTAGGGCTAGTTAAAACTAACCTGCTGAGAGAGAGAGGGACGAGGGCTAGTTAAAACTAACCTGCTGAGAGAGAGAGGGACTAGGGCTAGTTAAAACTAACCTGCTGAGAGAGAGAGAGGACTAGGGCTAGTTAAAACTAACCTGCTGAGAGAGAGAGGACTAGGGCTAGTTAAAACTAACCTGCTGAGAGAGAGAGAGGACTAGGGCTAGTTAAAACTAACCTGCTGAGAGAGAGGACTAGGGCTAGTTAAAACTAACCTGCTGAGAGAGAGAGGGACTAGGGCTAGTTAAAACTAACCTGCTGCTGAGAGAGAGAGGACTAGGGCTAGTTAAAACTAACCTGCTGAGAGAGAGAGAGGACTAGGGCTAGTTAAAACTAACCTGCTGCTGAGAGAGAGAGGACTAGGGCTAGTTAAAACTAACCTGCTGAGAGAGAGAGAGACTAGTTAAAACTAACCTGCTGAGAGAGAGAGGACTAGTTAAAACTAACCGGCTGAGAGAGAGAGGACTAGTTAAAACTAACCTGCTGAGAGAGAGAGAGAGGACTAGTTAAAACTAACCGGCTGAGAGAGAGAGAGGACTAGTTAAAACTAACCTGCTGAGAGAGAGAGGACTAGGCTAGTTAAAACTAACCTGCTGAGAGAGAGAGAGGACGAGGGCTAGTTAAAACTAACCTGCTGAGAGAGAGAGGACGAGGGCTAGTTAAAACTAACCTGCTGAGAGAGAGAGAGGACTAGGGCTAGTTAAAACTAACCTGCTGAGAGAGAGAGGACTAGGTCTAGTTAAAACTAACCTGCTGAGAGAGAGAGAGGACTAGGGCTAGTTAAAACTAACCTGCTGAGAGAGAGAGAGGACGAGGGCTAGTTAAAACTAACCTGCTGAGAGAGAGAGGACGAGGGCTAGTTAAAACTAACCTGCTGAGAGAGAGAGGACGAGGGCTAGTTAAAACTAACCTGCTGAGAGAGAGAGAGGACTAGGCTAGTTAAAACTAACCTGCTGAGAGAGAGAGAGGACTAGGTCTAGTTAAAACTAACCTGCTGAGAGAGAGAGAGGACGAGGGCTAGTTAAAACTAACCTGCTGAGAGAGAGAGAGGACTAGGGCTAGTTAAAACTAACCTGCTGAGAGAGAGAGAGGACGAGGCTAGTTAAAACTAACCTGCTGAGAGAGAGAGAGGACTAGGGCTAGTTAAAACTAACCTGCTGAGAGAGTGAGAGGACTAGGGCTAGTTAAAACTAACCTGCTGAGAGAGAGAGAGGACTAGGGCTAGTTAAAACTAACCTGCTGAGAGAGAGAGACTAGGTCTAGTTAAAACTAACCTGCTGAGAGAGAGAGAGGACGAGGGCTAGTTAAAACTAACCTGCTGAGAGAGAGAGAGGACTAGGGCTAGTTAAAACTAACCTGCTGAGAGAGAGAGAGGACTAGGGCTAGTTAAAACTAACCTGCTGAGAGAGAGAGAGGACTAGGGCTAGTTAAAACTAACCTGCTGAGAGAGAGAGGACTAGGGCTAGTTAAAACTAACCTGCTGAGAGAGAGAGAGGACTAGGGCTAGTTAAAACTAACCTGCTGAGAGAGAGAGAGGACTAGGCTAAAAACTAACCTGCTGAGGAGAGAGGACTAGTAGTTAAAACTAACCTGCTGAGAGAGAGAGGACTAGGGCTAGTTAAAACTAACCTGCTGAGAGAGAGAGAGGACTAGGCTAGTTAAAACTAACCTGCTGCTGAGAGAGAGAGGACTAGGGCTAGTTAAAACTAACCTGCTGAGAGAGAGAGGACTAGGGCTAGTTAAAACTAACCTGCTGAGAGAGAGAGAGACTAGGGCTAGTAAAACTAACCTGCTGAGAGAGAGAGAGGACTAGTTAAAACTAACCTGCTGAGAGAGAGAGGGACTAGTTAAAACTAACCTGCCTGCTGAGAGAGAGAGAGGACTAGTTAAAACTAACCTGCTGGTTTATTCAGACACATGCTGCTGTTACAGAGCCTGCCAGGGTGGTAACAAGTAGAGCACTACCCTATGGGTCCTGGTAACAAGTAGAGCACTACCCTATGGGTCCTGGTAACAAGAGAGCACTACCCTATGGGTCCTGGTAACAAGTAGAGCACTACCCTATGGGTCCTGGTAACAAGTAGAGCACTACCCTGGGTCCTGGTAACAAGTAGAGCACTACCCTATGGGTCCTGGTAACAAGTAGAGCACTACCCTATGGGTCCTGGTCACAAGTAGGGCACTACCCTATGGGTCCTGGTAACAAGTAGAGCACTACCCTATGGGTCCTGGTAAAAGTAGAGCACTTATGGGTCCTGTTTTTATGTTAAAGGAGCACTACCCTATGATCTGATGTTAAAGGAGTTTGCTTATGAGATTGAATTCTTGGGAGGTGTGTATTGTGTAAATACATACGTGTGTGTGTGTGTGTGTGTTTAGCCAATAACAGCAGTGTGTGTGGTCCAACCCCAGACTGAGTGGATGACAGAGGGTAGTGCGCATGGCCCAGTACATCACTGTGAGGTCTACACCTGCTCTATTCGGCACACGTGACAAATAAACTTCGATTTGATTTGATTTGATGACTGGATCTGAGAGAGGAGAGTGTCATGCGTCAGTCGAAGTGTCGGTCTGGGTGATTGACAGGTGACTGACCTCGCTGAAGCACTTCCTGAGAGAGGGCGGGACTTCCCCATCCACCGCCCGTAGCACGGCCTCCATATCATCCCGCGCCGCATAGCCACCCGACTCACTGGCAAACAGGCTGAAGAGGTCTGTGGAGAGACACACAGTTAGTTCATCCCGGCAGGCAGGCTGGTCTTATCATCCTGGCAGGCAGGCTGGTCTTAGTCCTGGCCTTGGCTCTCTGCTGCCTCACACACATCAATTCCAAACATCACTCAGAGAGAGAACCTGCGGGGAGAGAGGAGGAAGAGAGCGGGAGAGAGAGAAGAGAGGGCG
Source organism: Oncorhynchus tshawytscha (assembly GCF_018296145.1). Taxonomy (NCBI): domain Eukaryota; kingdom Metazoa; phylum Chordata; class Actinopteri; order Salmoniformes; family Salmonidae; genus Oncorhynchus; species Oncorhynchus tshawytscha. Next base: position 56,645,638 of record NC_056442.1, on the reverse strand, counting down.
CGGGGAGAGAGAGAAAGAGAGGGCGCGGGGAGAGAGAGAAGAGAGGGCGCGGGGAGAGAGAGAAGAGAGGGCGCGGGGAGAGAGAGAAGAGGGCGGGGAGAAGAGCGCGGGGGAGAGAGAGAGAAGAGAGGGCGCGGGGGAGAGAGAAGAGGGCGCGAGAGAGAGAAGAGAGGGCGCGGGGAGAGAGAGAAGAGAGGGCGCGGGGAGAGAGAGAGAAAGAGAGGGCGCGGGGGAGAGAGAGAGAGAAGAGAGGGCGCGGGGAGAGAGAGAAGAGAGGGCGCGGGGGAGAGAGAGAGAAGAGAGGGCGCGGGGAGAGAGAGAAGAGAGGGCGCTGGGGAGAGAGAGAGAGAAGAGAGGGCGCGGGGGAGAGAGAGAGAGAGAGGGCGCGGAGAGAGAGAGAGAAGAGAGGGGGGGAGAGAGAAGAGAGGGCGCGGGGGAGAGAGAGAGAAGAGAGGGCGCGGGGGAGAGAGAGAGAAGAGAGGGCGCGGGGAGAGAGAGAGAAGTGAGGGCGCGGGGAGAGAGAGAGAAGAGAGGGCGCGGGGAGAGAGAGAAGGAGGGCGCGGGGAGAGAGAGAGAGGGCGGGGGAGAGAGAGAGAGAGAGGGCGCGGGGAGAGAGAGAAGAGAGGGCGCGGGGGAGAGAGAGAGAAGAGAGGGCGCGGGGAGAGAGAGAAGAGAGGGCGAGGAGAGAGAGAAGAGAGGGCAGAGAGAGAGAGAAGAGAGAGAGAGAGAGAGAGAGAAGAGAGGGCGCGGGGAGAGAGAGAGAGAGAGAGAGAGAGAGGGTGCGGGGGAGAGAAGAGAGGGCAGCGGGGAGAGAGAAGAGAGGCGCGGGGAGAGAGAGAAGAGAGGGAGAAGAGAGAGAGAAGAGAGAGGAGAGAGAGAGGGAGAGAGAGAAGAGAGGGCGCGGAGAGAAGAGAGAGCGCGGGGAGAGAGAGAAGAGGGGCTCTGGGGAGAGAGAAGAGAGAGAGAAGAGAGGGCGCGGGGAGAGAGAGAAGAGAGGGCGCGGGGAGAGAGAGAAGAGAGGGCGGGGCGAGAGAAGAGAGGGCTGAGAGAGAGAAGAGAGGGCGCGGGGGAGAGAGAGAAGAGAGGGCGCGGGGGAGAGAGAGAAGAGAGGGCGCGGGGAGAGAGAGAGAAGAGAGGGCGCGGGGAGAGAGATGGAACATACACTTGGCCTTCTCCCCATCTCGTCCTCTGGTCAGCAGCACCAGGCCAATGATGAGGTTGTTGAAGTGCAGTCCTTTAAAGGTGCCTCCAAACGAGTTGTAGATCACCTGCAGGGAGAGAACAGAGAGAGAAAAGGAAGACGGTGTTAACATATCTAGAAATATGCCAGTAGACAGATCCCAGTTGAGGGGAGGCAGGTAGCCTAGCGGTTAGAGCGTTGGGCCAGTAACCAAAAGGTTGCTGGTTTGAATCCACGAGCTAGCAAGGTAAAAAAAGAATATATATATACACATATATATATATATATATATATATATTTTTTTTTTTTTTTTAATTGCCGTTCTGCCCTTGAACAAGGCAGTTAAACCCCACCACTAGGATCGGAAACCTTCCAGTACATTTACAGAAATTTTCCATGAGAAGTTAAGCCCTGGAATTTGGGTAATTTTGCTTAATTCTTTGCAAAAAAAAATTCAATTTGTTTATAACTGTGAACCTTTTTTTGTGGGATACACTTAAGGCAATTATTGGTCTTGTGGCATATTTTGGTTAAACTATCCCCAATTCAATAGAATTGCAACCCTCTGCATGCACAGTGCACTCTTCCATCAAATGTACAGCTGATTCTCAAGATCTTGCACACTAATGAGATGCTATTGAGCCCACACTACTACACTGTCTGAGCCAAGGACTACATGCTTTCTGGTAAGATTTGATTACAATACTGGGTGAGATGAATATATTTTATATGACATACATTATTTTTGGTTAACTAGTAAATTGTAGCCAACAGCAAAGTGTGTTTAAATAATTTCTAACTTGTTAAAAATGTCTGCTAGTTAGTGTTTGCTACCATGTGGGTTTTAGTTTGCTTGAGCCTGCTAACTGAGGAGTTTTAATTAGATGCTGCCAAGATGCTGCCTAGAAGGCCAGCATCCCGGAGTCGCCTCTTCACTGTTGACATTGAGACTGGACAGAGGAACTCTGCCTAGAAGGTCAGCATCCCGGAGTCACCTCTTCACTGTTGACATTGAGACTGGACAGAGGAACTCTGCCTAGAAGGCCAGCATCCCGGAGTCACCTCTTCACTGTTGACATTGAGACTGGACAGAGGAACTCTGCCTAGAAGGCCAGCATCCCAGAGTCGCCTCTTCACTGTTGACGTTGAGACTGGACAGAGGAACTCTGCCTAGAAGGCCAGCATCCCAGAGTCGCCTCTTCACTGTTGACGTTGAGACTGGACAGAGGAACTCTGCCTAGAAGGCCAGCATCCCGGAGTCGCCTCTTCACTGTTGACGTTGAGACTGGACAGAGGAACTCTGCCTAGAAGGCCAGCATCCCAGAGTCACCTCTTCACTGTTGACGTTGAGACTGGACAGAGGAACTCTGCCTAGAAGGTCAGCATCCCAGAGTCTCCTCTTCACTGTTGACATTGAGACTGGACAGAGGAACTCTGCCTAGAAGGCCAGCATCCCAGAGTCACCTCTTCACTGTTGACATCGAGACTGGTGTTATGCAGGTACTATTTAATGAAGCTGCCAGTTGAGGACTTGTGAGGCGTCTGATCCCTTATTGATGACACTTCTTAAATCCACTTCGAATCAGGGGAGGAGGGGTTCTACAAAGCTAAAATATTGAAATGTTTTAGGATGGTCATACCAAAGATCATTTAGAAATTTGATTCAGAATTTTAGGTATATAAAAAAAATATACAAATTATTAGATAAAATATATAATTTGGCCTTTACTACTATAGCTCATAGAAACACATTGAACGACATTCATAAGTGGGAAAAAAGACAGTCCAAAAATAAATCATAAGGAATAAAATGTTGAAGTGTTTGTCCTATATCGAGGAGATAAAAGAATGCTCAGGAAATATGTGTTTTTGTTCACATATTAAACCGTTTTTTAGGGGGGGGGCATAAAAACTACCTCCATTAAGTTGTAAGGGCTACCTTCAGACGAGTCCCATGAGACTTGTGTGTGTGTGGCGGGGGGGTCGTGTTCGTGAGGGTCTCCCCTTTCCCTGTCTGACGATTGCAACCACCCACCTCTTCGATATGAGTGATATTGGTACATTGTGCGTGCGTGAGTGCGTGCGTGCCTGTGTGTGTTGTGGAGTGTGTGACTAGGAGTCGTCCCTTTTGCCAGCACTTGTAGTGCTTCCTGTCACCCTATATATAGTGCACTACTTCAGACCAGAGCTCTATGGCACCCTATTCCCTATATAGGGCACTACTTTAAGCCAGGGCCCTATAGAACCCTATATAAAGTGCACTACTCCAGACCATGGCCCTATAGAACCCTATTACCTATATATAGTGCACTACTTTAGACCAGGGCCCTATTCCCTATATAGTGCACTACTTCAGACCAGGGCCCTAATGAACCCTATTCCCTATATAGTGCACTAATTTAGACCAGGCTCTGATCAACAGTAGTGCACTATGAAGTGAAGAGAGGTGCCATTTGGGAGGTAGTCTGTGGGACTGTCCCCACAGCCAGCCATAGCAGTCACAGTGGCTGTGTCACAGTGTGTCAGATACAAAGAGAAGCACACTATTTGCACTTTTGATAGGCGTCGCCCCGGTGATGATTGCCCTTGAAATCTGTGTTCACGTAACACTTTAACATCGTCATATTACCTCTGGTTACAAGGCCCATTCCTTATTCCACACCATGGTTACAAGGCCCATTCCTTATTCGCCCCAAGGAGGGCCCCTGTGGTCCACTAATCACAGTGACGGAGCGGCCCCAAGGAGGGCCCCAGTGGTCCACTAATCACAGTGACGGAGCGGCCCCAAGGAGGGCCCCAGTGGTCCACTAATCACAGTGACGAAGCAGCCCCAAGGAGGGCCCCTGTGGTCTACTAATCACAGTGATGTAGTGGCCCCTGGAAGGGCCCTGCTGTCAGGCCTAGCGATGGACACAGCCTGGGGGTTTCTTACTGCCCTGAGCCTGCTGCCTGATGGGGCCCAAAATAAAACAACTGCACTCCTTAGTTACACCTTCAAAACACACGCACACAGCCTTTTAGAGAAGCTAAGTATATGGTCCACTTCCTCTGACTCACACGTTATGGGAAACGTGTATAAAATGAAACCAGAGAGTGACGAGGCTCCAGCTCCTCCCCAGAATCTCTCCGTCTACCACCATGTACGGCTGAGAGGCTTTTAATCCCACACGGTGAATCTGACTCGCTGCCGTCTCGCTGGTAAAAGACAAATATAAATAATAACAATAATAATAAAAATAATAATAATAATAATAATGTCTGCCTTTCTGCCTGTTTGAACACTAGAGCCCTATGGGTCCTGGTCAAAAGTAGAGCACTACCCTATGGGTCCTGGTCAAAAGTAGAGCACTACCCTATGGGTCCTGGTCAAAAGTAGAGCACTACCCTATGGGTCCTGGTCAAAAGTAGAGCACTACCCTATGGGTCCTGGTCAAAAGTAGAGCACTACCCTATGGGTCCTGGTCAAAAGTAGAGCACTACCCTATGGGTCCTGGTCAAAAGTAGAGCACTACCCTATGGGTCCTGGTCAAAAGTAGAGCACTACCCTATGGGTCCTGGTCAAAAGTAGAGCACTACCCTATGGGTCCTGGTCAAAAGTAGAGCACTACCCTATGGGTCCTGGTCAAAAGTAGAGCACTACCCTATGGGTCCTGGTCAAAAGTAGAGCACTACCCTATGGGTCCTGGTCAAAAGTAGAGCACTACCCTATGGGTCCTGGTCAAAAGTAGAGCACTACCCTATGGGTCCTGGTCAAAAGTAGAGCACTACCCTATGGGTCCTGGTCAAAAGTAGAGCACTACCCTATGGGTCCTGGTCAAAAGTAGAGCACTACCCTATGGGTCCTGGTCAAAAGTAGAGCACTACCCTATGGGTCCTGGTCAAAAGTAGAGCACTACCCTATGGGTCCTGGTCAAAAGTAGAGCACTACCCTATGGGTCCTGGTCAAAAGTAGAGCACTACCCTATGGGTCCTGGTCAAAAGTAGAGCACTACCCTATGGGTCCTGGTCAAAAGTAGAGCACTACCCTATGGGTCCTGGTCAAAAGTAGAACACTACCCTATGGGTCCTGGTCAAAAGTAGAGCACTACCCTATGGGTCCTGGTCAAAAGTAGAGCACTACCCTATGGGTCCTGGTCAAAAGTAGAGCACTACCCTATGGGTCCTGGTCAAAAGTAGAGCACTACCCTATGGGTCCTGGTCAAAAGTAGAGCACTACCCTATGGGTCCTGGTCAAAAGTAGAGCACTACCCTATGGGTCCTGGTCAAAAGTAGAGCACTACCCTATGGGTCCTGGTCAAAAGAGCACTACCCTATGGGTCCTGGTCAAAAGTAGAGCACTACCCTATGGGTCCTGGTCAAAAGTAGAGCACTACCCTATGGGTCCTGGTCAAAAGTAGAGCACTACCCTATGGGTCCTGGTCAAAAGTAGAGCACTACCCTATGGGTCCTGGTCAAAAGTAGGGCACTACCCTATGGGTCCTGGTCAAAAGCACTACCCTATGTCCTGGTCAGAGCACTACCCTATGGGTCCTGGTCAAAAGTAGAGCACTACCCTATGGGTCCTGGTCAAAAGTAGAGCACTACCCTATGGGTCCTGGTCAAAAGTAGAGCACTACCCTATGGGTCCTGGTCAAAAGTAGGGCACTACCCTATGGGTCCTGGTCAAAAGTAGAGCACTACCCTATGGGTCCTGGTCAAAAGTAGAGCACTACCCTATGGGTCCTGGTCAAAAGTAGGGCACTACCCTATGGGTCCTGGTCAAAAGTAGAGCACTACCCTATGGGTCCTGGTCAAAAGTAGAGCACTACCCTATGGGTCCTGGTCAAAAGTAGGGCACTACCCTATGGGTCCTGGTCAAAAGTAGAGCACTACCCTATGGGTCCTGGTCAAAAGTAGAGCACTACCCTATGGGTCCTGGTCAAAAGTAGAACACTACCCTATGGGTCCTGGTCAAAAGTAGAGCACTACCCTATGGGTCCTGGTCAAAAGTAGAGCACTACCCTATGGGTCCTGGTCAAAAGAGCACTAGCACTACCCTATGGGTCCTGGTCAAATGTAGAGCACTACCCTATGGGTCCTGGTCAAAAGTAGAGCACTACCCTATGGGTCCTGGTCAAAAGTAGAGCACTACCCTATGGGTCCTGGTCAAAAGTAGGGCACTACCCTATGGGTCCTGGTCAAAAGTAGAGCACTACCCTATGGGTCCTGGTCAAAAGTAGGGCACTACCCTATGGGTCCTGGTCAAAAGTAGGGCACTACCCTATGGGTCCTGGTCAAAAGTAGAGCACTACCCTATGGGTCCTGGTCAAAAGTAGAGCACTACCCTATGGGTCCTGGTCAAAAGTAGATCACTACCCTATGGGTCCTGGTCAAAAGTAGAGCACTACCCTATGGGTCCTGGTCAAAAGTAGAGCACTACCCTATGGGTCCTGGTCAAAAGTAGAGCACTACCCTATGGGTCCTGGTCAAAAGTAGGGCACTACCCTATGGGTCCTGGTCAAAAGTAGAGCACTACCCTATGGGTCCTGGTCAAAAGTAGGGCACTACCCTATGGGTCCTGGTCAAAAGTAGGGCACTACCCTATGGGTCCTGGTCAAAAGTAGAGCACTACCCTATGGGTCCTGGTCAAAAGTAGAGCACTACCCTATGGGTCCTGGTCAAAAGTAGAGCACTACCCTATGGGTCCTGGTCAAAAGTAGAGCACTACCCTATGGGTCCTGGTCAAAAGTAGAGCACTACCCTATGGGTCCTGGTCAAAAGTAGAGCACTACCCTATGGGTCCTGGTCAAAAGTAGAGCACTACCCTATGGGTCCTGGTCAAAAGTAGAGCACTACCCTATGGGTCCTGGTCAAAAGTAGAGCACTACCCTATGGGTCCTGGTCAAAAGTAGAGCACTACCCTATGGGTCCTGGTCAAAAGTAGAGCACTACCCTATGGGTCCTGGTCAAAAGTAGAGCACTACCCTATGGGTCCTGGTCAAAAGTAGAGCACTACCCTATGGGTCCTGGTCAAAAGTAGAGCACTACCCTATGGGTCCTGGTCAAAAGTAGAGCACTACCCTATGGGTCCTGGTCAAAAGTAGGGCACTACCCTATGGGTCCTGGTCAAAAGTAGAGCACTACCCTATGGGTCCTGGTCAAAAGTAGAGCACTACCCTATGGGTCCTGGTCAAAAGTAGAGCACTACCCTATGGGTCCTGGTCAAAAGTAGAGCACTACCCTATGGGTCCTGGTCAAAAGTAGGGAAGGGAATAGGGAATAGAATGTTGCAGACTCTGCTGGAAAGTCCTCCTATAGTAAAGACACTTGCAGAATCTCCTGTTAATTTATTGATTAAGAATCAAGCAGAAGTGCCCTTAATTTTAAATTTAAAAAAAAATCCAAATCAATACCCATGTTTCCTAGGATAGCTATAGAACATGTTGGAATTAACATGTGGATATTAAGTTTATTTTTATACTTTGGTTTCTTGTTGCTGGATATGTGGACACAAACATGCGTATTGCTGATCGAAATGAACTTTTCTCCCGATTTATCAACAAAACAACTGGATTGCGGTTTTGATTGAATATGACCAAGACTGTTTCAATGGAATGCCACTTCCAAGCCTCGACCGGGGACGCACACATGTTGACTTTATCCATCCACACCAGACACAAAATCAAGACAGGAAATATCAAAAACAAACTCTAAACCAACTACAATCATTTGGGACCAGGTCGAAACACATGAAACATTCATGACCATTTAGCTTGTTGTTGCTAGCTAGCTTGTTGTTGCTAGTTAGCTTGTTGTTGCTAGCTAGCTTGTTGTTGCTAGCTAGCTTGTTGTTGCTAGCTAGCTTGTTGTTGCTAGCTAGCTTGTTGTTGCTAGCTAGCTTGTTGTTGCTAGTTAGCTTGTTGTTGCTAGCTAGCTTGTTGTTGCTAGCTAGCTTGTTGTTGCTAGCTAGCTTGTTGTTGCTAGCTAGCTTGTTGTTGCTAGTTAGCTTGTTGTTGTTGCTAGCTCTTTTAGAATAGAACCAAGTTGTATTTTAGTGCCCGGCTACGCTGACGCTCGCGAGAAATTTGGATGAAATGATAGAATAACCTTGGTTCATGGTCAGCATGTTAAGGCTGGGTTTCTACACTGACCAAGCATTTTTCCACTTCCTCAAAAGAAATGTCCACCGCCTATGTCAATCCCCTTTGATGACTCAGTCACTGCCTTTGACACACACAGTACAAACACAACTAGTGTTTATTCACTGATAAAGTCAGTCAGGTGGCATCTGTGTGTGTGTGTGTGTGAGTGAAATTGGGAATAGGCATTTTTACAGTATGGGTACAGCTTCCTTCAGCCTAACACGACAGAAACCAGAGCAGGAAGACAGAGCCTCTGATGGGGAAAGTGGAATTAGAAATGTTTGAACTACCAACTGGGGAAATGCATTAAACCAGCTAGCTACTGTATAAACTGGAGTAGCCTAAAACAACAACAAGTCACTGTGGTGAAGAACACAGATACAATGTGTGCATCCAAAATGTCTCCCTATTCCCTATACAGGAGCCAATACTTATTTTCCACCATAATTTGCAAATTAATTAATTAAAAATCCTACAATGTGATTTTCTGATTTTTTTTCCCCTCATTTTGTCTGTCAGAGTTGAAGTGTACCTATGATGAAAATTACAGGCCCCTCTCGTCTTTTGAAGTGGGAGAACTTGCACAATTGGTGGCTGACTAAATACTTTTTTGCCCCACTGTATACTGCACTGACTAGGGTCCTGGTCAAAAGTAGTGCACTGCCCTATGAGCCCTGGTCAAAAGTAGTGCACTACCCTATGGGCCCTGGTCAAAAGTAGTGCACTACCCTATGGGTCCTGGTCAAAAGTAGTGCACTACCCTATGGGCCCTGGTCAAAAGTAGTGCACTACATAGGGAAGAGTGCCATTTGGGATGCAGTAAAAAATGACTGAGGGTCAATCTCAACAGGCTGAAAGCATGTCCACTACCGAGTTGAAGTAAGGCTCAAGGAATGGATCTCGAAGCCAATGTCCTGTAATGTTATGTCATGCAGATGCTTGTAAACGGGACATTTTGAAGCCCATGTCTAAGGGAGGTGAGAGGAGTCACCACACCTGGACTGGGGGAGGTGAGAGGAGTCACCACACCTGGACTGGGGGAGGTGAGAGGAGTCACCACACCTGGACTGGGGGAGGTGAGAGGAGTCACCACACCTGGACTGGGGAGGTGAGAGGAGTCACCACACCTGGACTGGGGGAGGTGAGAGGAGTCACCACACCTGGACTGGGGGAGGTGAGGGGGAGGAGTCACCACACCTGGACTGGGGGAGGTGAGAGGAGTCACCACACCTGGACTGGGGGAGGTGAGAGGAGTCACCACACCTGGACTGGGGGAGGTGAGAGGAGTCACCACACCTGGACTGGGGGAGGTGAGAGGAGTCACCACACCTGGACTGGAGGAGGTGAGAGGAGTCACCACACCTGGACTGGAGGAGGTGAGAGGAGTCACCACACCTGGACTGGAGGAGGTGAGAGGAGTCACCACACCTGGACTGGAGGAGGTGAGAGGAGTCACCACACCTGGACTGGGGAGGTGAGAGGAGTCACCACACCTGGACTGGGGAGGTGAGAGGAGTCGCCACACCTGGACTGGGGGAGGTGAGAGGAGTCGCCACACCTGGACTGGGGGAGGTGAGAGGAGTCGCCACACCTGGACTGGGGGAGGTGAGAGGAGTCACCACACCTGGACTGGGGGAGGTGAGAGGAGTCACCACACCTGGACTGGGGGAGGTGAGAGGAGTCACCACACCTGGACTGGGGGCGGTGAGAGGAGTCACCACACCTGGACTGGGGGCGGTGAGAGGAGTCACCACACCTGGACTGGGGGAGGTGAGAGGAGTCACCTGGACTGGGGAGGTGAGAGGAGTCACACCTGGACTCTAGGGGTTGGGAGGTGAAAGGGACAGTCATATCCCAATTTCCTATCAGGTTGTGTCTGAAATATATGTGTGTGTGCTGTGTGTTCTGGGTCCCAGGGGACGTACCTCTGCAACCTTCGGAGGGATCCCATCTCCCAGTACTTCTCTGTAGAAGCACTGTTGGGCCATGTAGAAGGACAGGCCGCTGGTCCTCTTAAAGGCATCCTTCAGCCGCTTCAACTCCACATCAGTTACTACAGAGAGAAAGAGTGGGGGGGGAGAGAAAGTGTGGAGGGGAGAGACAGAGTGGGGGCAGAGAGAAAGAGTGGGGGAAATAGAGAGACATCAGGCTAGAGACTAAGGTGTCCGAATCATCAGGCTAGAGACTAAGGTGTCCGAATCATCAGGCTAGAGACTAAGGTGTCCCTAACATCAGGCTAAAGACTAAGGTGTCCCTAACATCAGGCTAAAGACTAAGGTGTCCCTAACATCAGGCTAAAGACTAAGGTGTCCCTAACATCAGGCTAAAGACTAAGGTGTCCCTAACATCAGGCTAAAGACTAAGGTGTCCCTAACATCAGGCTAAAGACTAAGGTGTCCCTAACATTAGGCTAAAGACTAAGGTGTCCCTAACATCAGGCTAAAGACTAAGGTGTCCCTAACATCAGGCTAAAGACTAAGGTGTCCCTAACCCAAAGGGAATTTGGGAAGAGTAAGCTGATCTTATGTGTCACAGGTCGCATCCCAAATGTTTCCCTATTCCCTAGTGCACTATTGGTGGACCACAGCCCTAAGGAATAGGGTGCCAACTAACTAACAACGAGGTCATATCCTATCCGTTGCTATGGAGAGAGGTTTCACCTTGACTAGTGAAGGTGATTAACATGTGACGGTGCCAGCTGTACGAGAGCCCTCCCACCAGGGCTGAGTTTCAGTACGAGAGCCCTCCCACCAGGGCTGAGTTTCAGTACGAGAGCCCTCCCACCAGGGCTGAGTTTCAGTACGAGAGCCCTCCCACCAGGGCTGAGTTTCAGTACGAGAGCCCTCCCACCAGGGCTGAGTTTCAGTACGAGAGCCCCCACCAGGGCTGAGTTTCAGTACGAGAGCCCCCACCAGGGTTGAGTTTCAGTACGAGAGCCCTCCCACCAGGGCTGAGTTTCAGTACGAGAGCCCCCACCAGGGCTGAGTTTCAGTACGAGAGCCCCCACCAGGGCTGAGTTTCAGTACGAGCTCCCACCAGGGCTGAGTTTCAGTACGAGAGCCCTCCCACCAGGGCTGAGTTTCAGTACGAGAGCCCCCCCACCAGGGCTGAGTTTCAGTACGAGAGCCCTCCCACCAGGGCTGAGTTTCAGTACGAGAGCCCCCCCACCAGGGCTGAGTTTCAGTACGAGAGCCCTCCCACCAGGGCTGAGTTTCAGTACGAGAGCCCTCCCACCAGGGCTGAGTTTCAGTACCAGAGCCCCCACCAGGGCTGAGTTTCAGTATGAGAGCCCCCACCAGGGTTGCGTCGTCAGCCATGTTGAGCTAGGCTACTCCCTATTCAGACCTCCCGCCCTCAGCTACAAATCCGTTAGGCCACTAGCTTCATTTAAAAAAAAAGGCTAATAACAGGTGTTACCATCGAATGTGTGGCTCTCTCCCCCTCTCTCAGGGGTCAATTAAAACAAAGACATTTGATTGATTTATTGAATAAAATGTATTCACCCAGACAAGCACAGCCTCAGCATGCTACCGTCCCAGCCCCTATAGTTGACCATCTGTTGCTGTAGAATGATTATGGTTATTAAAACTGGTGCAGAAACAGCAGAGAGACGGAGAGAAATTGCTTGCTTGCTCTGGGTACGGGCGGGGGAATTGAAAAACAGGACTGATGATCGTACTCTCCCTGGATGGGCCAAAAATAATAATAAATAACAATTAAAAAATATATATTTTTTTTTTAAAGCCTCAAAGTCTGTGGGATGTTTATGAATCTGGGACAGGAAGGAAGGTAAAGAGGGTTGCTCGTATTAAAACAGGTGGATGTGTGAGTGTCACCTCGTATTGCAGCATGGTAGGAATGAAGTGGCTGGGACATTCTGTTCCTGTAGGTTGGAAAATGCAAATAGAAAACCATATTCTGTAAGACCCAACTGTGTGTAGACCTTCATCAAAGATACAGACCTGAATACATCATGGTCTATATCTATATCTAAAAGGCATGGTGATGGGAGACTGACAGTATTGCACGCCGCGTTTGTCTTCTCCTCTGCTGTCAAGCGATGACAGTATAATCTAAGCTAACTGTTCAATGCTGAGAATTTCAGCGATGTGTCAAAAAGCCAACAACAACAAAATCATTTGAACTGGTTTTGAAGAGCACAAACACTCTTGACAGTACAGCACTTTGAAATGACAGACGCAGAATAAATCACCTGGCTTGCTTCAGCCTTGAAACGAGCTTTCAATTATCTCCCTGAAGCTGGAATGGATAGACAACGTCAGAGGAAAGGGGTTGGAGGTCGGGGTTGTTTAGGATTCTGCCGTGCTACTCTAGTCATACGACAAGCAACCATGTTCCATAGACTGTTATCTGAGAGGAGGAACTTCCTCTATACAATCCTAGGAAGAAGTAAGTAGGCATTTCACTGTAAGGTCTACATGGCGCACATGACAAAAAAAAAAAAAAACTTTGATTTGATAACATTTTCGATTCTTATTTAGGTCGCCACTAGTGGCACCTGGCTCTGGCTCTGGCTCTGTGTCTGTGTCTGATAAATAACCATTGGATCCACAGGTCCGGTAAGGTCTAAGAGCTCATTATCTTGCCTATATTCAGAGCACCTTTACCCCGATGAACCCCGGGGCCGCGGATTCGCTGCTCGCTCAATCTTAACAGCGGCTCGGCTTATAATGAATGGACTCCCAGCAGAGCCGGTGTCAGCCACACCACAGACAGTTAGACCCTGTGGTTGCAGGTAGATGAACCAAAAGGCCGTTTGACCTAGTGGTCAATACTACTGGTGTTGTTGCAGGTAGATGAACCACCGTTTGACTGGGTCAACACTACTGGTGTGCAGGTAGATGAACCAAAGGCCGTTTGACGGCAACACTACTGGTGTGGTTGACCAAAAGGCCGTTTGACCTAGTGGTCAATACTACTGGTGTTGTTGCAGGTAGATGAACCAATAGGCCGTTTGACGTAGTGGTCAACACTACTGGTGTTGTTACGATGCTGTGACGTAATGGTTGTATTCTGGGCCACATGCCTGCCATGTACACTCAGCCACAAGAGTATACACACCCACCCACCCACAGACACCCACAGACCCCCACAGACTCCCACACGTCACGGCTCCCTAGTGAAAGTGGCACAGAGACAGAGAGAGAGACAGAGAGAGAGAGAGAGAGAGAGAGAGAGAGAGACAGAGAGACAGAGAGACAGAGAGACATAGACAGACAGAGACAGAGAGACACAGAGAGAGACAGACAGAGAGAGAGAGAGAGAGAGAGAGACATGGACAGAGAGACAGAGACAGGGAGACATGGACAGAGAGACAGAGAGACATGGACAGAGAGACAGAGACAGAGAGACAGAGAGACCTGGGGCTGAAGCCGGAGTTGAAACCTCTACTGTAGAGAAACAAGCAGTAGTAGTGTCTGCCTGGGCCAGCATGTAAATACAGGGTTCAAGAGACACTACATTTCTGACTCCAAGGAAAAGAGTGCTGGGTGATTTGGCAGTTAGGGACTAAGGGCGAGACCAGACTGACCCATTGATTTGATCCATAACCGTGATTTCTGATGCTTTCTCAATGGGAGTTGTACGTTGATGGTCAGCGGAGTTGACCATTTCACAGACAAAAAAATTTAGATGAGTTTAACTTTTGGACGGGCCGACCGATACGTGACCCTCCATTTAGCCAATTAGATGGAGGTGACCCTCCGTTTAGCCAATTAGATGGAGGTGACCCTCCGTTTAGCCAATTAGATGGAGGTGACCCTCCATTTAGAAGACGGTCAAATTTAATTTGGTGTCTGTTCTCCACGGATCAGTCTGGCCTGATTCTGGAATGATTCTGTTTTTGTCACATTGTTATGTGACAGTACCTTGTAAAAATGAATGGAACAGCATATCAAACATTCAGCAAAACAGGAAAAGACTAAGTCCACTACTGGAATATTCTACTTCAGTTCTACACAGTTATAAAAAGGCAATAGGCCTAAAAGCACATTACCATACGAGGTCGCACAGTGACAGAACCCTAAACGCACATTACCATACGAGGTCGCACAGTGACGGAACCCTAAACGCACATTACCATACGAGGTCGCACAGTGACGGAACCCTAAACGCACATTACCATACGAGGTCGCACGGTGACAGAACCCTAAACGCGCATTACCATACGAGGTCGCACAGTGACAGAACCCTAAACACACATTACCATACGAGGTCGCACAGTGACAGAACCCTAAACGCACATTACCATACGAGGTCGCACGGTGACAGAACCCTAAACGCACATTATCATACGAGGTCAAACAGTGACAGAATCCTAAACGCACATTACCATATGAGGTCGCACAGTGACGGAACCCTAAACGCGCATTACCATACGAGGTCGCACAGTGACAGAACCCTAAACGCGCATTACCATACGAGGTCGCACAGTGACAGAACCCTAAACACACATTACCATACGAGGCCGCACAGTGGCAGAACCCTAAACGCGCATTACCATATGAGGTCGCACAGTGACAGAACCCTAAACGCGCATTACCATACGAGGTCGCACAGTGGCAGAACCCTAAACGCACATTACCATACGAGGTCGCACAGTGGCAGAACCCTAAACGCGCATCACCATATGAGGTCGCACAGTGACAGAACCCTAAACGCGCATTACCATACGAGGTCGCACAGTGGCAGAACCCTAAATGCGCATTACCATACGAGGTCGCACAGTGGCAGAACCCTAAACGCACATTACCATACGAGGTCGCACAGTGGCAGAACCCTAAACGCGCATCACCATATGAGGTCGCACAGTGACAGAACCCTAAACGCGCATTACCATACGAGGTCGCACAGTGGCAGAACCCTAAACGCGCATTACCATACGAGGTCACACAGTGACAGAACCCTAAACGCGCATTACCATACGAGGTCACACAGTGACAGAACCCTAAACGTGCATTACCATACGAGGTCACACAGTGACAGAACCCTAAACGCACATTACCATACGAGGTCGCACAGTGACAGAACCCTAAACGCACATTACCATATGAGGTCACACAGTGACAGAACCCTAAAAGTAACACATTTCGATAATCAATCCTGACAGGCAAAGTTCGGTTGTTACAACTGCAGGGACCAAAGTACAACAAGTATCAGGTAATGGTATAAGATATTTTCAAGTGCTTCGTGATAAATATTCACCTGAGTCTTACATCACTGAAACAATGAACAGACGAATATGCAGAATTATAACAAATTGATTCAGTATTTATCCTAAACATTTTGGCTGGTACTGGGCTACTTCTATCCAGTCTAACCACTGCAATGCCATTGGGATACATTGACTCAGCACTAGGCATAGCTATACAAGAACACAATGAAGAATATCCTGATCTTAAGAGAGAACTTCATCCAGCTGGCCTAGTATAAGAACACAGCTGACATCTCATGCTTTCTCTCTAACGTCACTGATTAGCACCAAAAAATGTAAAAAAAACAAAAAATAAAAAATTGTAAAGGTCACTAATGAACTCATACAGTAGACTAAATGGGTTATGTTATGAGATCAAGCAGACACAAGTAATGAATGTTATCTTGGTTATTCACAGATCAACCCTGTTATCACTCCCTCGGTTTGTTCATGTGGGCAGCGCCTGGTTATCAGGTGGCAGGTAGTCTAGTGGTTAGAGCATTGGGCTATTAACCCAAAAGGTTGCTGGATCGAATCCCCGAACTGACAAGGTAAAAAAAATCTGTCGTTCTGCCTCTGAACAAGGTAGTTACCCCACTGTCATTATAAATAAGAATTTGTTGTTAACCAACTTGCCTAGTTAAATAAAAAAATATCACTGATAAACATTCACCTTTTACTCAGAGCGACCTTTCCAACATCCTAAATATTGCGGGGCCTGTTAAAATTAGGTTTTGGTTCAATGTTTTGATTCCAGCCAGCAGTTTGCTCTGAAACACTTGACAGAAACACAGACAGCTGGCTACTGTAACTAATAACTATCTGTAATTGTCAATCTGTAGAAACACAGACAGCTGGCTACTGTAACTAATAACTATCTGTAATTGTCCATGTGTAGACAGCTGGCTACTGTAACTAATAACTATCTGTAATTGTCCATGTGTAGACAGCTGGCTACTGTAACTAATAACTATCTGTAATTGTCCATGTGTAGAAACACAGACAGCTGGCTACTGTAACTAATAACTATCTGTAATTGTCCATGTGTAGAAACACAGTCAGCTGGCTACTGTAACTAATAACTATCTGTAATTGTCAATCTGTAGAAACACAGACAGCTGGCTACTGTAACTAATAACTATCTGTAATTGTCAATATGTAGAAACACAGACAGCTGGCTACTGTAACTAATAACTATCTGTAATTGTCCATGTGTAGAAACACAGACAGCTGGCTACTGTAACTAATAACTATCTGTAATTGTCAATCTGTAGAAACACAGACAGCTGGCTACTGTAACTAATAACTATCTGTAATTGTCAATCTGTAGAAACACAGACAGCTGGCTACTGTAACTAATAACTATCTGTAATTGTCAATCTGTAGAAACACAGACAGCTGGCTACTGTAACTAATAACTATCTGTAATTGTCAATCTGTAGAAACACAGACAGCTGGCTACTGTAACTATTAACTATCTGTAATTGTCAATCTGTAGAAACACAGACAGCTGGCTACTGTAACTAATAACTATCTGTAATTGTCCATGTGTAGAAACACAGACAGCTGGCTACTGTAACTAATAACTATCTGTAATTGTCAATCTGTAGAAACACAGACAGCTGGCTACTGTAACTAATAACTATCTGTAATTGTCAATCTGTAGAAACACAGACAGCTGGCTACTGTAACTATTAACTATCTGTAATTGTCAATCTGTAGAAACACAGACAGCTGGCTACTGTAACTATTAACTATCTGTAATTGTCAATCTGTAGAAACACAGACAGCTGGCTACTGTAACTAATAACTATCTGTAATTGTCCATGTGTAGAAACACAGACAGCTGGCTACTGTAACTAATAACTATCTGTAATTGTCAATCTGTAGAAACACAGACAGCTGGCTACTGTAACTAATAACTATCTGTAATTGTCAATCTGTAGAAACACAGACAGCTGGCTACTGTAACTAATAACTATCTGTAATTGTCAATCTGTAGAAACACAGACAGCTGGCTACTGTAACTATTAACTATCTCTAATTGTCAATCTGTAGAAACACAGACAGCTGGCTACTGTAACTAATAACTATCTGTAATTGTCCATGTGTAGAAACACAGACAGCTGGCTACTGTAACTAATAACTATCTGTAATTGTCAATCTGTAGAAACACAGACAGCTGGCTACTGTAACTAATAACTATCTGTAATTGTCAATCTGTAGAAACACAGACAGCTGGCTACTGTAACTAATAACTATCTGTAATTGTCAATCTGTAGAAACACAGACAGCTGGCTACTGTAACTAATAACTATCTGTAATTGTCAATCTGTAGAAACACAGACAGCTGGCTACTGTAACTATTAACTATCTGTAATTGTCAATCTGTAGAAACACAGACAGCTGGCTACTGTAACTAATAACTATCTGTAATTGTCAATATGTAGAAACACAGACAGCTGGCTACTGTAACTAATAACTATCTGTAATTGTCCATGTGTAGAAACACAGACAGCTGGCTACTGTAACTAATAACTATCTGTAATTGTCAATCTGTAGAAACACAGACAGCTGGCTACTGTAACTAATAACTATCTGTAATTGTCAATCTGTAGAAACACAGACAGCTGGCTACTGTAACTAATAACTATCTGTAATTGTCAATCTGTAGAAACACAGACAGCTGGCTACTGTAACTAATAACTATCTGTAATTGTCAATCTGTAGAAACACAGACAGCTGGCTACTGTAACTATTAACTATCTGTAATTGTCAATCTGTAGAAACACAGACAGCTGGCTACTGTAACTAATAACTATCTGTAATTGTCCATGTGTAGAAACACAGACAGCTGGCTACTGTAACTAATAACTATCTGTAATTGTCAATCTGTAGAAACACAGACAGCTGGCTACTGTAACTAATAACTATCTGTAATTGTCAATCTGTAGAAACACAGACAGCTGGCTACTGTAACTATTAACTATCTGTAATTGTCAATCTGTAGAAACACAGACAGCTGGCTACTGTAACTATTAACTATCTGTAATTGTCAATCTGTAGAAACACAGACAGCTGGCTACTGTAACTAATAACTATCTGTAATTGTCCATGTGTAGAAACACAGACAGCTGGCTACTGTAACTAATAACTATCTGTAATTGTCAATCTGTAGAAACACAGACAGCTGGCTACTGTAACTAATAACTATCTGTAATTGTCAATCTGTAGAAACACAGACAGCTGGCTACTGTAACTAATAACTATCTGTAATTGTCAATCTGTAGAAACACAGACAGCTGGCTACTGTAACTAATAACTATCTGTAATTGTCAATCTGTAGAAACACAGACAGCTGGCTACTGTAACTATTAACTATCTGTAATTGTCAATCTGTAGAAACACAGACAGCTGGCTACTGTAACTAATAACTATCTGTAATTGTCCATGTGTAGAAACACAGTCAGCTGGCTACTGTAACTAATAACTATCTGTAATTGTCCATGTGTAGAAACACAGTCAGCTGGCTACTGTAACTAATAACTATCTGTAATTGTCCATGTGTAGAAACACAGTCAGCTGGCTACTGTAACTAATAACTATCTGTAATTGTCCATGTGTAGAAACACAGTCAGCTGGCTACTGTAACTAATAACTATCTGTAATTGTCAATCTGTAGAAACACAGACAGCTGGCTACTGTAACTAATAACTATCTGTAATTGTCAATCTGTAGAAACACAGACAGCTGGCTACTGTAACTAATAACTATCTGTAATTGTCAATCTGTAGAAACACAGACAGCTGGCTACTGTAACTAATAACTATCTGTAATTGTCAATCTGTAGAAACACAGACAGCTGGCTACTGTAACTATTAACTATCTGTAATTGTCAATCTGTAGAAACACAGACAGCTGGCTACTGTAACTAATAACTATCTGTAATTGTCCATGTGTAGAAACACAGACAGCTGGCTACTGTAACTAATAACTATCTGTAATTGTCAATCTGTAGAAACACAGACAGCTGGCTACTGTAACTAATAACTATCTGTAATTGTCAATCTGTAGAAACACAGACAGCTGGCTACTGTAACTAATAACTATCTGTAATTGTCAATCTGTAGAAACACAGACAGCTGGCTACTGTAACTAATAACTATCTGTAATTGTCAATCTGTAGAAACACAGACAGCTGGCTACTGTAACTAATAACTATCTGTAATTGTCAATCTGTAGAAACACAGACAGCTGGCTACTGTAACTAATAACTATCTGTAAATGTCAATCTGTAGAAACACAGACAGCTGGCTACTGTAACTAATAACTATCTGTAATGGTCAATCTGTAGAAACACAGACAGCTGGCTACTGTAACTAATAACTATCTGTAATTGTCCATGTGTAGAAACACAGACAGCTGGCTACTGTAACTAATAACTATCTGTAAATGTCAATCTGTAGAAACACAGACAGCTGGCTACTGTAACTAATAACTATCTGTAATTGTCAATCTGTAGAAACACAGACAGCTGGCTACTGTAACTATTAACTATCTGTAATTGTCAATCTGTAGAAACACAGACAGCTGGCTACTGTAACTAATAACTATCTGTAATGGTCAATCTGTAGAAACACAGACAGCTGGCTACTGTAACTAATAACTATCTGTAATTGTCAATCTGTAGAAACACAAACAGCTGGCTACTGTAACTATCTGTTATTGTCAATCTGTAGAAACACAGACAGCTGGCTACTGTAACTAATAACTATCTGTAATTGTCCATGTGTAGACAGCTGGCTACTGTAACTAATAACTATCTGTAATTGTCCATGTGTAGAAACACAGACAGCTGGCTACTGTAACTAATAACTATCTGTAATTGTCCATGTGTAGAAACACAGTCGAGCTATCCGCACAGCTTTGCAGTGCCCATGTCTCTCTCCTGTACGTGGGTTTTAGTTGACTAGACAACCCATCTCTAGTAACGTCAGTTACTGTAGCTAAACTAATATAACGTTAGTGATGGATTAACAAGACAGCACCCGGTTACCTCTTTTAACAGCCTCGTCATACGAAAGGAAACCTATCCTTGACTCCTTGGCACCCATGTCGCCCTCATGTCACTACGATGTGAGAAAATACATGTTGAACGGGCGATGTTGCGCCATCCGTTAGCAGCGATGTGTTTTTGCTGTTTTCGACGGATGACGCGTCTCCTCGTCGACGCGCGTCCACGCTGCTTTGATCACATGACCGGAGCTACACGGGTCACCTGATTGGTTGGCATGAAATGGTTGTGCAGTGTGCACATGATGTATTTCTGCAGTCTATGGGACTGAACAAAATACAAACACTTTTCATATGCTGTTACAAAATACGTAGCACTTTACCCCAATTTGCAAAGCTATGTTGCCCGAATCGTCTCACACAATGAAACAGTTTGGGTCAGTCTACTTTAGGCTACCATTTTGAAAAACTGTCAAAGTTGTCCTTGTCTCTGGCACCCCCCAGTGGATAGAGTTGAAAGGGTTTTATTATAACGTTTGCAGAATATGCAGTGCACAAGATAAAGCTTGTCAAGATTCAGTATTGCAATGTGAAAGTTATATCTGTCTCTCCTAGCAGGAAACCACACGCTTCCTCCTCTTCTTCCTCTCCTTCACTCTCTTCCTCCAATAGACCGTCAACCTCCACCTCTTTTTCAGCCCTCCTCATCTCCTTCCACTTACTGCTGGCACAACGGTATGATGTTACAATGCCCATATTTGATAGTCTGTTGAAAATGTGCTTAACCCATGCAGTCTGGACCTTGACACCCTCCATATTGCTCTTCCACTGGAGGCATTTCTCATCCCATGACTCACCAATCTGTTTATATTTTGTAATGATACTCTTCCTGGACACACAGACACCGAGCCTGGTTAGTCTGTTAAAGCATCGTTTTTTTGGGGGGGCCCCACCGTGATGCATGACAAGCGCATGATGAACACACAGGTGCACACATACATTTCGAACGTGCCCTTAAAAAGGGTGGCACCTGCCATGGCCATTATGTACTTCTTGGTGCAGTCTGAAGGCCTCTTCCTTATTCCTAGAGCCACAGTCTGAAGGCCTCTTCCTTATTCCTAGAGCCACAGTCTGAAGGCCTCTTCCTTATTCCTAGAGCCACAGTCTGAAGGCCTCTTCCTTATTCCTAGAGCCACAGTCTGAAGGCCTCTTCCTTATTCCTAGAGCCACAGTCTGAAGGCCTCTTCCTTATTCCTAGAGCCACAGTCTGAAGGCCTCTTCCTTATTCCTAGAGCCACAGTCTGAAGGCCTCTTCCTTATTCCTAGAGCCACAGTCTGAAGGCCTCTTCCTTATTCCTAGAGCCACAGTCTGAAGGCCTCTTCCTTATTCCTGGAGCCACAGTCTGAAGGCCTCTTCCTTATTCCTGGAGCCACAGTCTGAAGGCCTCTTCCTTATTCCTAGAGCCACAGTCTGAAGGCCTCTTCCTTATTCCTAGAGCCACAGTCTGAAGGCCTCTTCCTTATTCCTGGAGCCACAGTCTGAAGGCCTCTTCCTTATTCCTAGAGCCACAGTCTGAAGGCCTCTTCCTTATTCCTAGAGCCACAGTCTGAAGGTCTCTTCCTTGTTCCTAGAGCCACAGTCTGAAGGCCTCTTCCTTACCTAGAGCCACAGTCTGAAGGCCTCTTCCTTATTCCTAGAGCCACAGTCTGAAGGCCTCTTCCTTATTCCTAGAGCCACAGTCTGAAGGCCTCTTCCTTATTCCTAGAGCCACAGTCTGAAGGCCTCTTCCTTATTCCTAGAGCCACAGTCTGAAGGCCTCTTCCTTATTCCTAGAGCCACAGTCTGAAGGCCTCTTCCTTATTCCTGGAGCCACAGTCTGAAGGTCTCTTCCTTGTTCCTGGAGACACAGTCATGTAGAAAGTGCTCACACATTGCAAAAAAAAGTCCACACTTTTTGGGGCTGACTGTTTCCACTCACCCAGAACTTTATCTGTGCTAAAGGACTGTTGTGTCTCAGTTTTATTCAGTCCCCCTTTTCACTGGTTAACCTTCGACACTCCTCCGTCATAATATTCAGTGCTTTTGCTCGATAACAAATTGTGACAGACCTGGAACTTGCACCAAACACTCTCGGTATTGCTCGGAGCAGACTACCTTGAAGACAGATACCAATTATTTTCAAAGAACCTCTATAAGTATCTGTGACTTTGTATCAGAAGTAGTTGTAACAGTGACCTTAAATAAGAAATGAAAATGCGGTTTAAATATCTGAAAACTGTCGTCGTGAATTATGTAACACATTTGCACATAAAATGAACATTATCAGTTACTTTATTGTCACTGGGGGGAAAATACGATCCAACAAAAATTTGCATTGACAAAAGTTACCAGATACGTTGTTCAAAAGGTAGAGCTCTTTAACTCTGCGGTGATCACGTTCGTTCTTGTCATCTACAGCCCATGACGCACCAACAGCAGGCGCTGTATCAACAGGTGCAGTACCAACAGGTGCTGTATCAACAGGTGCAGTACCAACAGGTGCTGTATCAACAGGTGCAGTACCAACAGGTGCAGTACCAACAGGTGCTGTATCAACAGGTGCTGTATCAACAACAGGTGCTGTATCAACAACAGGTTCTGTACCAACAGGTGCTGTACCAACAGGTGCTGTACCAACAGGTGCTGTACCAACAGGTGCTGTATCAACAGGTGCTGTATCAACAACAGGTGCTGTACCAACAACAGGTGCTGTATCAACAACAGGTGCTGTATCAACAACAGGTGCTGTACCAACAACAGGTGCTGTATCAACAACAGGTGCTATATCAACAACAGGTGCTGTACCAACAACAGGTGCTGTATCAACAGCAGGTGCTGTACCAACAACAGGTGCTTGGTGAATTCCTATATCTGGCGACAGGTCATCTGTCGCTGGGTCCCTGAGCAGACACCTTTTTGTACTTCTGGGAGTCGAGACAGATCCACCTAGACAGCCGCTGCACATCTTCTCCTCACAAAACAGCCAATTATTTTCATGTCATTGACACCATTTCAATAGAAGATTGACAGGAGCCACATACCACTTTTGAAAACACATCACTCAGCGTGATGGTCCCGTTATCTCTTCTAAATCCATCAATAAGCATGACAGGTCCCCTTATCTCTTCTAAACCCATCACTCAGGGTGACAGGTCCCGTTATCTCTTCTAAACCCATCACTCAGGGTGACATGTCCTGTTATCTCTTCTAAACCCTTCACTCAGGGTGACAGGTCCCGTTATCTCTTCTAAACCCATCACTCAGGGTGACAGGTCCCGTTATCTCTTCTAAACCCATCACTCAGGGTGACAGGTCCCGTTATCTCTTCTAAACCCATCACTCAGGGTGACATGTCCTCAGTTATCTCCCGTCTTCTAAACCCTTCACTCAGGGTGACAGGTCCCGTTATCTCTTCTAAACCCATCACTCAGGGTGACAGGTCCCGTTATCTCTTCTAAACCCATCACTCAGCGTGACAGGTCCCGTTATCTCTTCTAAACACATCACTCAGGATGACAGGTCCCATTATCTCTTCTAAACCCATCACTCTGGGTGACAGGTCCCGTTATCTCTTCTAAACCCATCACTCAGGGTGACAGGTCCCCTTACCTCTTCTAAACCCATCACTCTGGGTGACAGGTCCCGTTATCTCTTCTAAACCCATCACTCAGGGTGACAGGTCCCGTTATCTCATCTAAACCCATCACTCAGGGTGACAGGTCCCGTTCTCTCTTCTAAACCCTTCACTCTGGGTGACAGGTCCCGTTCTCTCTTCTAAACCCATCACTCTGGGTGACAGGTCCCGTTATCTCATCTAAACCCATCACTCAGGGTGACAGGTCCCGTTATCTCTTCTAAATCCATCACTCTAGGTGACAGGTCCCGTTCTCTCTTCTAAACCCATCACTCTGGGTGACAGGTCCCGTTATCTCATCTAAACCCATCACTCAGGGTGACAGGTCCCGTTATCTCTTCTAAATCCATCACTCTAGGTGACAGGTCCCGTTATATCTTCTAAAACCATCACTCAGGGTGACAGGTCCCGTTATATCTTTTAAACCCATCACTCAGGGTGACAGGTCCCGTTCTCTCTTCTAAACCCATCACTCTGGGTGACAGGTCCCGTTCTCTCTTCTAAACCCATCACTCTGGGTGACAGGTCCTGTTATCTCATCTAAACCCATCACTCAGGGTGACAGGTCCCGTTATCTCTTCTAAATCCATCACTCTGAGTGACAGGTCCCGTTATCTCTTCTAAAACCATCACTCAGCTGTGACAGGTCCCCTTATCTCTTCTAAATCCATCACTCTAGGTGACAGGTCCCGTTCTCTCTTCTAAACCCATCACTCAGCTGTGACAGGTCCCCTTATCTCTTCTAAACCCATCACTCAGCTGTCTTCTAAACCCATCACTCAGCTGTGACAGGTCCCCTTACCTCTTCTAAACCCATCACTCAGGGTGACAGGTCCCGTTATATCTTTTAAACCCATCACTCAGGGTGACAGGTCCCGTTATCTCTTCTAAACCCATCACTTTGGGTGACAGGTCCCGTTATCTCTTCTAAACCCATCACTCAGGGTGACAGGTCCCGTTATCTCTTCTAAACCCATCACTCAGGGTGACAGGTCCCTCTCTTCTAAACCCATCACTCATCCCTGTTATCTCATCTAAACCCATCACTCAGCTGTGACAGGTCCCGTTCTCTCTTCTAAACCCATCACTCAGCTGTGACAGGTCCCCTTATCTCTTCTAAACCCATCACTCAGCTGTGACAGGTCCCCTTATCTCTTCTAAACCCATCACTCAGGGTGACAGGTCCCGTTATCTCATCTAAACCCATCACTCAGCTGTGACAGGTCCCGTTATCTCTTCTAAACCCATCACTCAGGGTGACAGGTCCCGTTATCTCTTCTAAACCCATCACTCAGGGTGACAGGTCCCGTTATCTCTTCTAAACCCATCACTCAGGGTGACAGGTCCCGTTATCTCATCTAAACCCATCACTCAGATGTGACAGGTCCCGTTCTCTCTTCTAAACCCATAACTCAGCTGTGACAGGTCCCCTTATCTCTTCTAAACCCATCACTCAGGGTGACAGGTCCCGTTATCTCTTCTAAACACATCACTCAGGATGACAGGTCCCGTTATCTCTTCTAAACCCATCACTCAGGGTGACAGGTCCCCTTATCTCTTCTAAACCCATCACTCAGGGTGACAGGTCCCCTTACCTCTTCTAAACCCATCACTCTGGGTGACAGGTCCCGTTATCTCTTCTAAACCCATCACTCAGGGTGACAGGTCCCGTTATCTCATCTAAACCCATCACTCAGGGTGACAGGTCCCGTTCTCTCTTCTAAACCCATCACTCTGGGTGACAGGTCCCGTTCTCTCTTCTAAACCCATCACTCTGGGTGACAGGTCCCGTTATCTCATCTAAACCCATCACTCAGGGTGACAGGTCCCGTTATCTCTTCTAAACCCATCACTCAGGGTGACAGGTCCCGTTATCTCTTCTAAACCCATCACTCAGGGTGACAGGTCCCGTTATCTCATCTAAACCCATCACTCAGATGTGACAGGTCCCGTTCTCTCTTCTAAACCCATCACTCAGCTGTGACAGGTCCCCTTATCTCTTCTAAACCCATCACTCAGGGTGACAGGTCCCGTTATCTCTTCTAAACACATCACTCAGGATGACAGGTCCCGTTATCTCTTCTAAACCCATCACTCTGGGTGACAGGTCCCGTTATCTCTTCTAAACCCATCACTCAGGGTGACAGGTCCCCTTACCTCTTCTAAACCCATCACTCAGGGTGACAGGTCCCGTTCTCTCTTCTAAACCCATCACTCTGGGTGACAGGTCCCGTTATCTCATCTAAACCCATCACTCAGGGTGACAGGTCCCGTTATCTCTTCTAAATCCATCACTCTGGGTGACAGGTCCCGTTATCTCTTCTAAACACATCACTCAGGATGACAGGTCCCGTTATCTCTTCTAAACCCATCACTCTGGGTGACAGGTCCCGTTATCTCTTCTAAACCCATCACTCAGCTGTGACAGGTCCCCTTATCTCTTCTAAATCCATCACTCTAGGTGACAGGTCCCGTTCTCTCTTCTAAACCCATCACTCAGCTGTGACAGGTCCCCTTATCTCTTCTAAACCCATCACTCAGCTGTGACAGGTCCCCTTACCTCTTCTAAACCCATCACTCAGGGTGACAGGTCCCGTTATCATCTTTTCTTCTAAACCCATCACTCAGGGTGACAGGTCCCGTTATCTCTTCTAAACCCATCACTCAGGGTGACAGGTCCCGTTATCTCTTCTAAACCCATCACTCAGGGTGACAGGTCCCGTTATCTCTTCTAAACCCATCACTCAGGGTGACAGGTCCGTTATCTCTAAACCCTCACTCAGGGTGACAGGTCCCGTTAAAACCCATCACTCAGGGTGACAGGCCCTGTTATCTCATCTAAACCCAGGTGACAGGTCCCGTTCTCTCTTCTAAACCCATCACTCAGCTGTGACAGGTCCCCTTATCTCTTCTAAACCCATCACTCAGCTGTGACAGGTCCCCTTATCTCTTCTAAACCCATCACTCAGGGTGACAGGTCCCGTTATCTCATCTAAACCCATCACTCAGCTGTGACAGGTCCCGTTATCTCTTCTAAACCCATCACTCAGGGTGACAGGTCCCGTTATCTCTTCTAAACCCATCACTCAGGGTGACAGGTCCCGTTATCTCTTCTAAACCCATCACTCAGGGTGACAGGTCCCGTTATCTCATCTAAACCCATCACTCAGATGTGACAGGTCCCGTTCTCTCTTCTAAACCCATAACTCAGCTGTGACAGGTCCCCTTATCTCTTCTAAACCCATCACTCAGGGTGACAGGTCCCGTTATCTCTTCTAAACACATCACTCAGGATGACAGGTCCCGTTATCTCTTCTAAACCCATCACTCTGGGTGACAGGTCCCGTTATCTCTTCTAAACCCATCACTCAGGGTGACAGGTCCCCTTACCTCTTCTAAACCCATCACTCTGGGTGACAGGTCCCGTTATCTCTTCTAAACCCATCACTCAGGGTGACAGGTCCCGTTATCTCATCTAAACCCATCACTCAGGGTGACAGGTCCCGTTATCTCTTCTAAACCCATCACTCTGGGTGACAGGTCCCGTTCTCTCTTCTAAACCCATCACTCTGGGTGACAGGTCCCGTTATCTCATCTAAACCCATCACTCTGGGTGACAGGTCCCGTTATCACTCAGGGTGACAGGTCCCGTTATCTCTTCTAAACCCATCACTCAGATGTGACAGGTCCCGTTCTCTCTTCTAAACCCATCACTCAGCTGTGACAGGTCCCCTTATCTCTTCTAAACCCATCACTCAGGGTGACAGGTCCCGTTATCTCTTCTAAACACATCACTCAGGATGACAGGTCCCGTTATCTCTTCTAAACCCATCACTCTGGGTGACAGGTCCCGTTATCTCTTCTAAACCCATCACTCAGGGTGACAGGTCCCCTTACCTCTTCTAAACCCATCACTCAGGGTGACAGGTCCCGTTCTCTCTTCTAAACCCATCACTCTGGGTGACAGGTCCTGTTATCTCATCTAAACCCATCACTCAGGGTGACAGGTCCCGTTATCTCTTCTAAATCCATCACTCTGGGTGACAGGTCCCGTTATCTCTTCTAAAACCATCACTCAGCTGTGACAGGTCCCCTTATCTCTTCTAAATCCATCACTCTAGGTGACAGGTCCCGTTCTCTCTTCTAAACCCATCACTCAGCTGTGACAGGTCCCCTTATCTCTTCTAAACCCATCACTCAGCTGTGACAGGTCCCCTTACCTCTTCTAAACCCATCACTCAGGGTGACAGGTCCCGTTATATCTTTTAAACCCATCACTCAGGGTGACAGGTCCCGTTATCTCTTCTAAACCCATCACTCTGGGTGACAGGTCCCGTTATCTCTTCTAAACCCATCACTCAGGGTGACAGGTCCCGTTATCTCATCTAAACCCATCACTCAGCTGTGACAGGTCCCGTTCTCTCTTCTAAACCCATCACTCAGCTGTGACAGGTCCCCTTATCTCTTCTAAACCCATCACTCAGGGTGACAGGTCCCGTTATCTCTTCTAAACCCATCACTCAGGGTGACAGGTCCCGTTATCTCATCTAAACCCATCACTCAGCTGTGACAGGTCCCCTTATCTCTTCTAAACCCATCACTCAGCTGTGACAGGTCCCGTTATATCTTCTAAACCCATCACTCAGGGTGACAGGTTCCGTTATATCTTCTAAACCCATCACTCAGGGTGACAGGTCCCGTTCTCTCTTCTAAAGCCATCACTCAGCTGTGACAGGTCCCGTTATATCTTCTAAACCTATCACTCAGGGTGACAGGTCCCGTTATCTCTTCTAAACCCATCACTCTGGGTGACAGGTCCCGTTATCTCTTCTAAACCCATCACTCAGGGTGACAGGTCCCGTTCTCTCTTCTAAAGCCCGTGTGTAGACCGGTCGCAATAAAGACCATTTACCTTGCAAAAGGCTATGTTTGTTCCTCTTACAGTCCCACGGTTCACCACAAACACGGCATACATCAACATATTCTGATGGGGGTTTAAATCAGCGATTTCCCATCTTCATCTTCTTTTTCATTAAGGTTTTAACCAAAAATATTCCATAGTGGGGGGGGGGGGACCCGACTTCATACAAAAGACACAAATATAAATGTAAAAAACATCCCACTCCTTCAGTCACAGTGTAACGGTTTTCTCGTGGTGATGAAGGAGAGTCGGACCAAACTGCAGCGTGTCGATTGCGATCCATGTTTAATACAACAAAGAAAACACGAACACTACACAAAACAATAAACGAAACCGAAACAGCCTATCTGGTGCAAACTAACCGAGAGTACACATAGGACACTAAGGACAATCACCCACGACAAACTCAAAGAATATGGCTGCCTAAATATGGTTCCCAATCAGAGACAACGATAAGCACCTGCCTCTGATTGAGAACCACTCCAGACAGCCATAGACCTTGCTAGACAACCCACTAAGCTACAATCCCAATACCACCACCAAAACCCCAAGACAAACACACCACAATTACAAAAACCCCATGCCACACCCTGGCCTGACCAAATACATAAAGATAAACACAAAATACTTTGACCAGGGCGTGACACACAGTTCAGATCACATCTCTAAACCAGGTGCCTGTGAGGACGGAGCATCCACAGGATGTAATACCTCTGCTGTAAAATCCAGTCCCCAAAAAAACACTCAGCCGACACTCACAATGATACCTATTTTTTCTGCGCTGTGCAGTTGATAACCAAAGCAATAAACGCTACCAAGTCCACCTTCTAAACATGCAACATGTCAGGATATCTCTGTTGACAAGGAACATCATCTGGTGTCTCCAGTCCTGCTACCATTACTTATTCAACTAGTCCTGCTAAAATTACTTATTCAACTAGTCCTGCTACCATTGCTTATTCAACTAGTCCTGCTACTATTACTTATTCAACTAGTCCTGCTACCATTACTTATTCAACTAGTCCTGCTACCATTACTTATTCAACTAGTCCTGCTACCATTACTTATTCAACTAGTCCTGCTACCATTACTTATTCAACTAGTCCTGCTACCATTACTTATTCAACTAGTCCTGCTACCATTACTTATTCAACTAGTCCTGCAACCATTACTTATTCAACTAGTCCTGCTACCATTACTTATTCAACTAGTCCTGCTACCATTACTTATTCAACTAGTCCTGCTACCATTACTTATTCGACTAGTCCTGCTACCATTACTCATTCGACTAGTCCTGCTACCATTACTTATTCAACTAGTCCTGCTACCATTACTCATTCAACTAGTCATGCTACCATTACTTATTCAACTAGTCCTGCTACCATTACTTATTCAACTAGTCCTGCTACCATTACTTATTCAACTAGTCCTGCTACTCCTTTCTCTCCTTTCTTCCACTTTCTTCTCACCAACTTTGGAGAGAGAGGAGACATGTTGGACAGTCCTTATTCTAACCACCTCCAGAGAGGAGACATGTTGGACAGTCCTTATTCTGACCACCTCCAGAGAGGAGACATGATGGACAGTCCTTATTCTACCCACCTCCAGAGAGGAGACATGTTGGACAGTCCTTATTATAACCACCTCCAGAGAGGAGACATGATGGACAGTCCTTATTCTACCCACCTCCAGAGAGGAGACATGTTGGACAGTCCTTATTCTAACCACCTCCTGAGAGGAGACATGTTGGACAGTCCTTATTCTGACCACCTCCAGAGAGGAGACATGTTGGACAGTCCTTATTCTAACCACCTCCAGAGAGGAGACATGTTGGACAGTCCTTATTCTAACCACCTCCAGAGAGGAGACATGCTGGACAGTCCTTATTCTAACCACCTCCAGAGAGGAGACATGTTGGACAGTCATTATTCTCCAGACCACCTCCAGAGAGGAGACATGTTGGACAGTCCTTATTCTAACCACCTCCAGAGAGGAGACATGGACAGTCCTTATTCTAACCACCTCCAGAGAGGAGACATGACGGACAGTCCTTATTCTAACCACCTCCAGAGAGGAGACATGACGGACAGTCCTTATTCTAACCTCCTCCAGAGAGGAGACATGTTGGACAGTCCTTATTCTAACCACCTCCAGAGAGGAGACATGTTGGACAGTCCTTATTCTAACCACCTCCAGAGAGGAGACATGATGGACAGTCCTTATTCTACCCACCTCCAGAGAGGAGACATGATGGACAGTCCTTATTCTAACCACCTCCAGAGAGGAGACATGTTGGACAGTCATTATTCTAACCACCTCCAGAGAGGAGACATGTTGGACAGTCCTTATTCTAACCACCTCCAGAGAGGAGACATGGACAGTCCTTATTCTAACCACCTCCAGAGAGGAGACATGACGGACAGTCCTTATTCTAACCACCTCCAGAGAGGAGACATGACGGACAGTCCTTATTCTAACCACCTCCAGAGAGGAGACATGTTGGACAGTCCTTATTCTACCCACCTCCAGAGAGGAGACATGACGGACAGTCCTTATTCTAACCACCTCCAGAGAGGAGACATGTTGGACAGTCCTTATTCTAACCACCTCCAGAGAGGAGACATGACGGACAGTCCTTATTCTAACCTCCTCCAGAGAGGAGACATGTTGGACAGTCCTTATTCTAACCTCCTCCAGAGAGGAGACATGTTGGACAGTCCTTATTCTAACCACCTCCAGAGAGGAGACATGTTGGACAGTCCTTATTCTAACCTCCTCCAGAGAGGAGACATGTTGGACAGTCCTTATTCTACCCACCTCCAGAGGAGACATGATGGAGACATGATGGACAGTCCTTATTCTAACCACCTCCAGAGAGGAGACATGTTGGACAGTCATTATTCTAACCACCTCCAGAGAGGAGACATGTTGGACAGTCCTTATTCTAACCACCTCCAGAGAGGAGACATGTTGGACAGTCATTATTCTAACCACCTCCAGAGAGGAGACATGATGGACAGTCCTTATTCTAACCACCTCCAGAGAGGAGACATGTTGGACAGTCATTATTCTAACCACCTCCAGAGAGGAGACATGATGGACAGTCCTTATTCTAACCACCTCCAGAGAGGAGACATGTTGGACAGTCATTATTCTACCCACCTCCAGAGAGGAGACATGATGGACAGTCCTTATTCTACCCACCTCCAGAGAGGAGACATGATGGACAGTCCTTATTCTAACCACCTCCAGAGAGGAGACATGTTGGACAGTCCTTATTCTAACCACCTCCAGAGAGGAGACATGATGGACAGTCCTTATTCTAACCACCTCCAGAGAGGAGACATGTTGGACAGTCCTTATTCTACCCACCCCCAGAGAGGAGACATGATGGACAGTCCTTATTCTAACCACCTCCAGAGAGGAGACATGTTGGACAGTCCTTATTCTACCCACCCCAGAGAGGAGACATGATGGACAGTCCTTATTCTAACCACCTCCAGAGAGGAGACATGTTGGACAGTCCTTATTCTAACCACCTCCAGAGAGGAGACATGTTGGACAGTCCTTATTCTAACCACCTCCAGGGAGGAGACATGTTGGACAGTCCTTATTCTACCCACCCCCAGAGAGGAGACATGATGGACAGTCCTTATTCTACCCACCCCCAGAGAGGAGACATGACGGACAGTCCTTATTCTAACCACCTCCAGAGAGGAGACATGATGGACAGTCCTTATTCTACCCACCTCCAGAGAGGAGACATGATGGACAGTCCTTATTCTAACCACCTCCAGAGAGGAGACATGTTGGACAGTCCTTATTCTACCCACCTCCAGAGAGGAGACATGATGGACAGTCCTTATTCTAACCACCTCCAGAGAGGAGACATGATGGACAGTCCTTATTCTAACCACCTCCAGAGAGGAGACATGATGGACAGTCCTTATTCTAACCACCTCCAGAGAGGAGACATGATGGACAGTCCTTATTCTAACCACCTCCAGAGAGGAGACATGATGGACAGTCCTTATTCTAACCACCTCCAGAGAGGAGACATGATGGACAGTCCTTATTCTAACCACCTCCAGAGAGGAGACATGATGGACAGTCATTATTCTAACCACCTCCAGAGAGGAGACATGATGGACAGTCAGTCCTTATTCTAACCTCCTCCAGAGAGGAGACATGATGGACAGTCCTTATTCTACCCACCTCCAGAGAGGAGACATGATGGACAGTCCTTATTCTAACCACCTCCAGAGAGGAGACATGATGGACAGTCCTTATTCTAACCACCTCCAGAGAGGAGACATGATGGACAGTCCTTATTCTAACCACCTCCAGAGAGGAGACATGATGGACAGTCATTATTCTAACCACCTCCAGAGAGGAGACATGATGGACAGTCCTTATTCTAACCACCTCCAGAGAGGAGACATGATGGACAGTCCTTATTCTAACCACCTCCAGAGAGGAGACATGATGGACAGTCCTTATTCTAACCTCCTCCAGAGAGGAGACATGTTGGACAGTCATTATTCTAACCACCTCCAGAGAGGAGACATGATGGACAGTCCTTATTCTACCCACCTCCAGAGAGGAGACATGATGGACAGTCCTTATTCTAACCACCTCCAGAGAGGAGACATGATGGACAGTCCTTATTCTACCCACCTCCAGAGAGGAGACATGATGGACAGTCCTTATTCTACCCACCTCCAGAGAGGAGACATGATGGACAGTCCTTATTCTTACCTCCTCCAGAGAGGAGACATGATGGACAGTCCTTATTCTAACCACCTCCAGAGAGGAGACATGATGGACAGTCCTTATTCTAACCACCTCCAGAGAGGAGACATGATGGACAGTCCTTATTCTAACCACCTCCAGAGAGGAGACATGACGGACAGTCCTTATTCTAACCACCTCCAGAGAGGAGACATGATGGACAGTCATTATTCTAACCACCTCCAGAGAGGAGACATGATGGACAGTCCTTATTCTAACCACCTCCAGAGAGGAGACATGTTGGACAGTCCTTATTCTAACCACCTACAGAGAGGAGACATGTTGGACAGTCCTTATTCTAACCACCTCCAGAGAGGAGACATGATGGACAGTCCTTATTCTACCCACCTCCAGAGAGGAGACATTTTGGACAGTCATTATTCTAACCACCTCGGTCTCCTTCAGCCTAACAGGACTGCATCGTTCAGAAGTATGTATCTCTTTTTCCATAAAATATGTGTTTTGAATTTTCAAAAAGCAATCCCTTTTGCATGTGAAAACACATCATCTTACTCATTACTCCACGTGCTTCTTCGGCTTCGGCCGAAGAGAGGGCTACTGGCTCACGCCCGGGAGGCAGCACGGTTCAAACCGGCTTCACCCGAGGAAAAGCCGATACGTTAATAGAACTCCCTCGGTTTACACCGGGTTCCCACCCCTTATTAGCTATTGGCTGTGTTCGAGAGCATCAAGGCTTTTATAAGTTGGATGCACTGATGAGCTCATACATCCCGAGGGGGTTCGTGCCGGTTGTACGGAGATTGTGACAGCCGGTTAAATGGTGTCCCTTGAGAAGACAAGAACAAGATGTATGTCAGGAGAAGTGCAGAATTATCATAAGGAAACGTATACTTGGAAAATGGAGGAAGAATGGAGGGGAAAAGAGAGGCAGAGTATGTCTAAGAGAGAGAGGGAGAAAAAGGGTGAGCTTGAGTCAGTTAAAAATGGCAGGAAAAAAGGGAGATGGTTTGTTAATAAAGAAGAATGGTAGAAAGTGTAAGCAGAGTGAACTGAAGACAGGAGGAGAAATAGAAGTGAATGATGGCAAAGTATCAGAGGTGGTTGGTATGGTGAAGTTCTCGTGACCTGAGGCTTGCACCAAGGGTCAGGATAAATATGAGTCTGTGACAGTAGGAAGAGTGAAGTTTTTTGGAAAAATGTCCTATGCGAGAGAGGCATGGTTGAGGTTTCCAGGGTTAGAGTAGTGCAGAAGTTGTCATATGCTGAGGCAGTGAAGAAAGTAGAGGAAGGTGGGTCAAGGGGGAGGGATCCTGAGAGGAGTGGTAGTACTGTCCCAGTACAGAGGGAGGGGCCAACAAGTTATATATACTTCCGTGAGATTGGAGCCCACAGCCAAGGATAAAGAATGGTACCAACACATCCTCTCCCAACTATCCAGGAACAGTTTGGTGACGAACAATGCCTTTTCCAGCATGATGGAGCACCTTGCCATAAGGCAAAGTGATAACTAAGTGGCTCGGGGAACAAAACATCGATATTTTGGATCCATGGCCAGGAAACTCCCCAGACCTTAATCCCATTGAGAACTTGTGGTCAATCCTCAGGAGGTGGGTGGACAAACAAAACCACACAAATTCTGACAAACACCAAGCATTGATTATGCAAGAATTGGCTGCCATCAGTCAGGATGTGGCCCAGAAGTTAATTGACAGCATGCCAGGGCGGATTGCAGAGGTATTGAAAAAGGGTCAACACTGCAAATATTGACTTTTTGCATCAACTTCATGTAATTGTCAATAAAAGCCTTTGACACTTATGAAATGCTTGTAACTATACTTCAGTATTCCATAGTAACATCTGACAAAAAATATCTAAAGACACTGAAGCAGCAAACTTTGTGGAAATTCATATTTGTGTCATTCTCAAAACTTTTGGCCACGACTGTAGTGTTAGATGGTAGGGTATTTAAAAAAAAAATTAAAGCTAATTATAAAGGAGTTGTAGTCCAGTCTAGTAGGTGGCGCTAATGCAACATTTATTTGATGCCAACTGCCGTTAAACCCCATCGAAGAAGAAGAGCGTAGTTACCATTTTTTACTAGCTAGCGACGACGTTTGAACTTCCGGATCCGGTGTTTTATGCCTGTTTACAAACACTATCTACAGGTGTGAGGTTCTGCTAGTCTGGTTGTTTATGCTTTACGACACTACTTTTTAGCCAGAGGCAACATGTTTTTTTATTTTTTAAATGTTATTGCTCGAGGTTGAACGGCTATTACTACACAGGAGAAGGGGGAAAAAAGTCGGAGAAAATGTCGTTCGTCCACTGAACACTACAGGAGGGAACGATGGAGAATTGAACTGAATACATGTCTCTTGTTCAGCCTAAGCGAAGCATTGACGGAGAAACATGGTGAATACTTTCGGATGTCCTTTGCCAGATTTGAGGACTTGCTTCAAGCGGCTGGCCTCTCACATCTCGCACAAGAGAACTCGACAGCTTGCCCGTCATTTCTGCAGAAAGGCTGTCTGTTACCCTTCGGTTTTTGGCGAGTGGCAGCAAAGTATCGCTGCAAAGTATAATTTATATTCTAGGAATCTCGACAGTTTGTGCCATCATCACGTAAGTGTGCCTGTCCCATGGGGTGGTGCACAATTGGCCCAACGTCGTCCGGGGTAGGCCGTCATTGTAAATAAGAATTTGTTCTTATTAACTGATTTGCCTAGTTAAATAAAGGTTAAATAAATAATGATGGTTGACTGTTTGTTTCATGTTGTGAGCGACACACTTGGTTTCGCTGTTTTTATTATTCTCATTTGACAACTAAAGAGGATAAATGACAGTCACTTCCTCCTTGTTTTAGTTGTTCATATTATTTGGGAGGCTAGACCCTCAAGACACTTACCTTACCATTTACCTTGTGTTGTGTAGTGGTCTTTCAATAGAGACCTTCCTGATTTGGTACATGGGTCAGTGTAGTGGTCTTTCAATAGAGACCTTCCTGATTTGGTACATGGGTAGTGGTCTTTCAATAGAGACCTTCCTGATATGGTACATGGGTCAGTGTAGTGGTCTTTCAATAGAGACCTTCCTGATTTGGTATGGGTCATGTGTGAGTGATTTGGTATATGTGTGAGTGTCCAGCTGTAGACAATAAGGACCCCTAAGACATTAACCTCATATCATGTACAAAGCAGTACAAGTTTACTGAGTGACTGATTCAGAACAGTAATATTGTCTGTCACATACATTTGCAGACTTTTTTTAGATATTTATTTCCTATCATAAGAGGTGACTAGTGAAATGTAAATCACAGAAGTGTGATTTTATTTTAATTTGATTTATTTCACCAGGTAGGCTAGTTGAGAACAAGTTCTCATTTACAACAGCGACCTGGCCAAGATAAAGCATAGCAGTGTGAACAGACAACAGAGTTACACATGGAATAAAAGTCAATGACACAGAATTATTATTTTTTATTAAAAAAAAAGAGTCTATATACATTGTGTGTAAAGGCATGAGGTAGGTGAATAATTACAATTTAGCAGATTAACACTGGAGTGATAAATGATCAGATGGTCATGTGCAGGTAGAGATACTGTTGTGCAAAAGAGCAGAAAAGTAAATAAATAAAAACAGTTTGGGGATGAGGTAGGTAAATTGGGTGGGCTATTTACCGATGGACTATGTACAGCTGCAGCGATCGGTTAGCTGCTCAGATAGCAGATGTTTGAAGTTGGTGAGGGAGATAAAAGTCTCCAACTTCAGCGATTTTTGCAATTCGTTCCAGTCACAGGCAGCAGAGAACTGGAAGGAAAGGCGGCCAAATGAGGTGTTGGCTTTAGGGATGATCAGTGAGATACACCTGCTGGAGCGCGTGCTACGGATGGGTGTTGCCATCGTGACCAGTGAACTGAGATAAGGCGGAGCTTTACCTAGCATGGACTTGTAGATGACCTGGAGCCAGTGGGTGATGAAAGGGGACATAAGATAAAACACTTATGTAAACACCAGTACGTACACCAGTAACATGTGAAACAGGAAATGAACTACCATCCTGAAGTATGACTAAAAATAAAAAGCACAGCAGTTTTTTGGGGCGAGACAAACGGGAGACGTTCATCAGTAGGAATAAACACCATCCATGTTACCGTGACGTCGACGGGCTCAGTTCCATCTCTTGGCTATCAACCCCCCTCCCTCCCTCCAACACCTACAAGCAGATGACAAATACAATGACAGCAATTGTAAAACATCCACCTGGGCTCCTTTGAGTTCAAATGTTTACCCAAAATACCTGATTTCACACTGTCGTCTTGTTTTCTGACGATTGGGCTAGGTGTTGCATGTCTAGTGTGGGGGCTAGGTGTTGCATGTCTAGTGTGGGGGCTAGGTGTTGCATGTCTAGTGTGGGGGCTAGGTGTTGCATGTCTAGTGTGGGGGCTAGGTGTTGCACACACACGTTCTGGACATTGCAACAGTTCATTCATGCATAGATCATCAGAAACACTACAAACATACCACCAGCATGTATACAGGTTTCAGACCACCAGCATGTATACAGGTTTCAGACCACCAGCATGTATACAGGTTTCAGACCACCAGCATGCATACAGGTTTCATACCACCAGCATGTATACAGGTTTCAGACCACCAGCATGCATACAGGTTTCAGACCACCAGCATGTATACAGGTTTCAGACCACCAGCATGTATACAGGTTTCAGACCACCAGCATGCATACAGGTTTCAGACCACCAGCATGTATACAGGTTTCAGACCACCAGCATGTATACAGGTTTCAGACCACCAGCATGTATACAGGTTTCAGACCACCAGCATGCATACAGGTTTCATACCACCAGCATGCAATGCAACGGTCATTGACAGCTGTATAAGATGCTTGGTTAGTATAGCCAGAGTTGATGTCTCAAGAGATACATTAGATAGAGTTGTAGCTATAAATGATCGTGTTAGGGTTATAGAGAGGTATAATGTTATAGCTACCTCAACCATAATGTTCTTCTCTGGGGATTTTGTAGAGACATTGCATCTCTTCTTGGCACCCCTGCCTGTAGTTGGTGGGCTTTCTTCCCGTTGACGCTTCTTCTCGGGTACCTCATTCACGGAATCACAGTTAAAACACCTGGTCTTGGTATCACTAACAAAAAAGCTGTTAGAATTGTAAGTATATGCATGTCCCTGTGTAATTGTAATGTGATATTGTACCCCCTAGCGCGATTGTCCATGGTTTGTAATCTATGTATGCTTGTGTTCTCTCATGTGCTTTATGTATTGATTTGTTGTTAATAATAAAACATTTAAAATAATAAAAAACCTGGTCTTGGTATCATCTCTTCCGGTCTCTACTGGGCCTTGTTGGGAATTCATAACTTCTTCGCCGGGAGTTCCAAACGCCGGTGTTTGCGTTGTAGCTTTCCATGCATGTAACACATGCATGGTCTTTTCAACCTTACTAATGTTACGAAAACACTTCTGACATCATTGTCGATGTATCTTCGTGCAGTGTCAGGTTTATGCCGAGGGATGATAACCTAGTCAGAATGGTACAATTCGACTTTGACACAAGGGAACGCACATGTTGGAGCGCACCAAATATCCTTCGATTTTGGTCGCAGAGACGGCATCTATCAAGATGGTTTGCAGCTTTAGGCATAGTTCAACAAAACAGTGGCGCAACTAAACTGTACCATAACAATGTCAACAAACTGAAAACGTCTCATCCCGACGTTCTGGCTGCCAGTGTCGCGCCAAAATCACGTGATATTTAGAAGTATAGGGCCTGGTTCGAATTCTCTTTATCTACCTCTCTAGGCTTGGAAGTAATCACTGTTCGGTTGAAAAACAAGGAAGGAAGGTTGCTGTGTTTAAAATGTTCAGAGAGCCTACAGATTCAGTACCGCCCCTCAGCTACCGCCCCTCAACCAAGCAAAAAGGCCAGTAGAATCGAAACCATCCGACGCGCCTTACCACGACACTAGCCTACCCCTTTTTAGCTTCAATGCTGTCAAATATGAATGCTTTCTCGCAAAAAAATAAATAAATCGAAATTAAAGTATAGATAGTTGTATATATTTTTGGTGTATATTTCCATTGATACATTATGGGTTTTTACCCAAATTAGGCCAAAGTTGCAAAAGACCTTTGATTTGACATGTAGTAGATAGTAATTTAGTCTGCAACTCAACCCTTTATCCCAAATTGCATCCTATTCCCCATGTGCTGCACTACTTTTGACCAGAGCACTATGGGTAGTGTACTATATAGGGTGCCATTTGAAACACAGACGTTATGTCATAGATCAGACGTGACGACAAGGCTGTCATGGCATGAGCGGAAATCAACCTAATGCTGTTCTCTTCCCAGGAGGCTGCATGTGGATCAGGACCCCGGCCATTGTCTATTCCACCCACGGAGCTCCACCCTGGTCCCCAGACCCAGAGGGAGCGTTACACCCTGGCAGTCATCTATGCTTTGTACCTCCTGGTTCCTCTGATGCTGCTGCTCACAATGCTCTTCAGATCAGCTTACAACACTCAGGGAGGAAAGGGCTCAGGTAAGGAGGAGGAAAGGGCTCAGCTAAGGAGGAGGAAAGGGCTCAGCCAAGGAGGAGGAAAGGGCTCAGCTAAGGAGAAGGAAAGGGCTCAGGTAAGGAGGAGGAAAGGGCTCAGCTAAGGAGGAGGAAAGGGCTCAGCCAAGGAGGAGGAAAGGGCTCAGCCAAGGAGAAGGAAAGGGCTCAGCTAAGGAGGATGAAAGGGCTCAGCTAAGGAGAAGGAAAGGGCTCAGCTAAGGAGGAGGAAAGGGCTCAGCCAAGGAGGAGGAGAGGGCTCAGCTAAGGAGGAGGAAAGGGCTCAGCCAAGGAGGAAAGGGCTCAGTTAAGGAGAAGGAAAGGGCTCAGCCAAGGAGGAGGAAAGGGCTCAGCTAAGGAGGAGGAAAGGGCTCAGCCAAGGAGGAGGAGAGGGCTCAGCTAAGGAGGAGGAAAGGGCTCAGCCAAGGAGGAGGAAAGGGCTCAGCCAAGGAGGAGGAAAGGGCTCAGCCAAGGAGGAGGAGAGGGCTCAGCCAAGGAGGAGGAAAGGGCTCAGCCAAGGAGGAAAGGGCTCAGCTAAGGAGAAGGAAAGGGCTCAGCCAAGGAGGAGGAAAGGGCTCAGCCAAGGAGGAGGAAAGGGCTCAGCTAAGGAGAAGGAAAGGGCTCAGCTAAGGAGGAGGAAAGGGCTCAGCTAAGGAGAAGGAAAGGGCTCAGCCAAGGAGGAGGAAAGGGCTCAGCTAAGGCCAATGAAAGGGCTCAGCTAAGGAGGAGGAAAGGGCTCAGCTAAGGAGGAGAAAAGGGCTCAGTTGAGGAGGAAAGGGCTCAGCTAAGGAGAAGGAAAGGGCTCAGCCAAAGAGAAGGAAAGGGCTCAGCTAAGGAGAAGGAAAAGGCTCAGCTAAGGAGAAGGAAAGGGCTCAGCCAAAGAGAAGGAAAGGGCTCAGCTAAGGAGGAGGAAAGGGCTCAGCTAAGGAGGAGTAAAGGGCTCAGCTAAGGAGAAGGAAAGGGCTCAGCCAAAGAGGAGGAAAGGGCTCAGCTAAGGAGAAGGAAAGGGCTCAGCCAAAGAGGAGGAAAGGGCTCAGCTAAGGAGAAGGAAAGGGCTCAGCTAAGGAGGAGAAAAGGGGTCAGCCAAGGAGGAGAAAAGGGCTCAGCTAACGAGAAGGAAAGGACTCAGCTAAGGAGGAGGAAGGGCTCAGCTAAGGAGGAGAAGATCAAATGAGACACCATTCTATTACTAGTCTGATTGACTGTACAGGTGGATTACTAGTCTGATTGACTGTACAGGTGGATTACTAGTCTGATTAACAGTACAGGTGGATTACTAGTCTGATTGACTGTACAGGTGGATTACTAGTCTGATTGACTGTACAGGTGGATTACTAGTCTGATTAACAGTACAGGTGGATTACTAGTCTGATTAACAGTCCAGGTGGATTACTAGTCTTATTGACTGTACAGGTGGATTACTAGTCTGACTGAACAGGTGGATTACTAGTCTGACTGTACATGTGGATTACTAGTCTGACTGTACAGGTGGATTACTAGTCTGATTGTACAGGTGGATTACTAGTCTGATTGACTGTACAGGTGGATTACTAGTCTGACTGTACAGGTGGATTACTAGTCTGATTGACAGTACAGGTGGATTACTAGTCTGATTGATTGTACAGGTGGATTACTAGTCTGATTGACAGTCCAGGTGGATTACTAGTCTGATTGATTGTACAGGTGGATTACTAGTCTGATTGATTGTACAGGTGGATTACTAGTCTGATTGACAGTACAGGTGGATTACTAGTCTGATTGACAGTACAGGTGGATTACTAGTCTGATTGACAGTACAGGTGGATTACTAGTCTGATTGACTGTACAGGTGGATTACTAGTCTGATTGACTGTACAGGTGGATTACTAGTCTGATTGATTGTACAGGTGGATTACTAGTCTGATTGACAGTACAGGTGGATTACTAGTCTGATTGACAGTACAGGTGGATTACTAGTCTGATTGACAGTACAGGTGGATTACTAGTCTGATTGACAGTACAGGTGGATTACTAGTCTGATTGATTGTACAGGTGGATTACTAGTCTGATTGATTGTACAGGTGGATTACTAGTCTGATTGACAGTCCAGGTGGATTACTAGTCTGATTGACAGTCCAGGTGGATTACTAGTCTGATTGACTGTACAGGTGGATTACTAGTCTGATTGACAGTACAGGTGGATTACTAGTCTGATTGACTGTACAGGTGGATTACTAGTCTGATTGACTGTACAGGTGGATTACTAGTCTGATTGACTGTACAGGTGGATTACTAGTCTGATTGACTGTACAGGTGGATTACTAGTCTGATTGACTGTACAGGTGGATTACTAGTCTGACTGTCTCAAAGTATGACGCTACTGTCTATCCATCCAGGCAATCATCCCTCTAATCTAGACTATAGTACACATGCTCAGAGTGATTTTTTTCCTTCTCAAGTGATGAATTATCAATTAGTACATTTTAAATTGTAAAAAATATCAAGGTTATATTAAACATTCTTCATAAGAATTTAAACATTGGATAATCTGCACACAGATGCACAATAGTCAATAATGTTGACACCAAGAGAATCATAATATCAATTTTATTCAAGTGTACCTCATCTATTGATGAAGTAGGTCTATTAACCTTTAACATAGATAAGATGAATGCAGAGAATGAGAATTTTTGGATATATATATATATATATATATATATATATATATATATAGTAAACATAAAACGATTAATATACTTTTCGAATGTACTTAAGTGTTTAGTTATAAAAACTGGCCTGAAATTCCAATAAGGCACCTGAGGGGAAAATGTTCTGGTGTGGTCCCACAGACAACGGTGAAATGATCAGATAAAACACGAACACAACTTATTCGTACCTTAGATGTAAACAAACAAAGTTAAGATGACAACAGGGAGGGGAGGGAGGGGGGTGTACAGTCAACACACAGCAAAAAAAAAAAAGATTTTTTCCCACAAAATCATGAAATTATTTACAGTAAAATGCAAATACCATACTTATAGCTGTTTACCTTCCCTACAAGTGGAAGACAATCTATACATAGTAATTCCTTTAATATAAACAGTATAACTCCATTCCTTTGTGTATATAAA
The DNA here is from genome assembly GCF_018296145.1 of Oncorhynchus tshawytscha. Taxonomy (NCBI): domain Eukaryota; kingdom Metazoa; phylum Chordata; class Actinopteri; order Salmoniformes; family Salmonidae; genus Oncorhynchus; species Oncorhynchus tshawytscha. The sequence continues at coordinate 56,602,065 of NC_056442.1, read as the reverse complement.
TAGCTTTCTTCCCCATTTGCTTGTCTGACGTACTGTAGTGGTGTGAAAGGTATGACGACTACAGAGTCTCAGGCTCTAATTACATTCAAGTGTTCAACACTTCAAATGCTAAATAAAAGTATAACTGGGAAGGAGGGTTGTCACTTCAGACACCTGAAAAAAAACAAACATGTTGTTTTGCTGTAAAAGATGGGTGACAAGTTACTTCTAAACGTTGCATGTAGTCCGTCTCGCTGTCTAAGCAAAAAACGCGTCTGGATTTAGTTGGAGCAGTTTTGGATTGCAAAAAAGGTTATGGTGTTCGGATGAGCGATTCGCGTGAACCCATAGTGTAGTGGATATCACCCATAGAAAAACAAATACAGGCACCCTGGAAACATGGTCACAAACGCACACTAATACTGTGGGCCTTCAATACGCTCCTTATTTCTGTAGAATGAACTGGTCAATGAACTCATTCTGCTCAGCCTCCACCTTGGAGAGAGCTTCGTACTCGATACGATACCTGGAATAGATGAAACAAACTTAGTTAAAACCCAGGTGACTGACTGACTGACTGAATAACTGACTGAATAACTGACTTTAAGGTCAACCCTTGAGAATGAGACACTAACTGACAAGATTCTCATTGTTATTGATTTCACAAGGAGATTTGAGGTGAAGTGGATTTCAAGTCTTCTTACCTCTCCAGCTGCAGCTTCTTCTCTGCTATCAGGGCCTGGAGCTGCTGTTGCTGGGCCTCCCTCTGCTTGGCCACAGACTTCAACAGGTTCCTGGCTCCAATAGCCTGGGAGGAGGGCAGTGCAGCAGCATGTTGTTCACCCAGATAAGAAGCCCTCAGTCATTCCCACAGAAAAGTGCAACAAGTGTCCTTAGTGGCCTAGCGAGCTAGCAGTCAAAGTCCACTGAAGGAGTGAACAAGTGTACTTAGTGGCCTAGCGAGCTAGCAGTCAAAGTCCACTGAAGGAGTGAACAAGTGTACTTAGTGGCCTAGCGAGCTAGCAGTCAAAGTCCACTGAAGGAGTGAACAAGTGTACTTAGTGGCCTAGCGAGCTAGCAGTCAAAGTCCACTGAAGGAGTGAACAAGCATCTAATATCAATGTGTGTGTATATATGTGTGTGTGTGTCTGAGCCCTGTAAAGATGAACTAAGAAACTCACAACACTTAAAAAGAGCCAAGGCAGACCCTTACCTTCATCTTTTCAGTCTCTGCCTCTTTTGCCAATTCATCCACCAGCTCTATGAGACCACCCACTATCTTCTGAAACTGGCCCATTTCTGTGTATTGAATGAATACGCGAAAATTAATAATAGCCTATATGCGGTAATTAGGGGGCAACAACATTTGAAGAAAAAAAAAACAGTTTTAACATTAGGACGAGATGCGAGTGGACATCTCCACTGTTCTTTACAAAAAAACATTATTCTATGCAAATTACAGAACTGAACCACAATCATCCATACCATACGCTATTCCCTGGGCACTACTTTTTCTCAGGGCCCACTATACTCGTTGGACTAGTAACCACAAGGTTACAAGTTCAAATCCCCGAGCTGACAAGGTACAAATCTGTCGTTCTGCCCCCTGAACAGGCAGTTAACCCACTGTTCCTAGGCCGTCATTGAAAATAAGAATGTGTTCTTAACCAACTTGCCTCGTTAAATAAAGATAAAATAAATAAATGAGGGAATATGGTGCCATTTGGGACCACAAATCAGAAGGTAATGGACTGCTCTTACTGTCAACAAAGTCTTCACACTCCTCCTTGAGCTCCCTGGTCTTCTGGTCCACCTCTGGTTCCAGCACCCGTAGCTTGTTGAGCTCATCAAAATGAAGACCAGCTTCAGCCAACGGGTCTTTTGCCATGGCCACAAGACCTGTCCCCAAGAGCTGGGTTATAGATTAAGGGGCTGGAAAAACAACTGCTTTAACACCATGGATTATATGGATGTTTTATTTATTTAACCTTGTATTTTATCCTGCATCTTAATCTAGTCTAAAAAGAGGTTTCCTGTCCTCATCTCTCACTAATCTGCACCGATCTAAGAGGGCGGAATAGGTGAAAGATAACTTGGGGATTTGTATTATTTTGGGTCAGGTGTGTCACAGTAGTAGTATAGTAATGCACATGCCCCGCCCACCTGAGGATCTATATTTTTCAGACATCCATTTCCTGTGTCGGAGGTGTGCAACATCTTGCCATTAAAATCTTGCTGGATTGAACACTTTCATTTCACTCCTTCATACTCTTGCTTGAGCCCGTCATGTTTTTCACCGTTAACATTACGACCGCGGAAATGGTTTGTAATGACCTGTCAAACACACCTCCGGTAATTGCTGAAATGAACCCAACGGGGATACATCATCTTTCCGTTGATTCCATAAGAAGGTTTAAGCTTCGTCAGGGATTTAAACGCACCGCCTCAACACTTAACATCACAAGCATTTTGCTACAACCGCAATACCATCTGCTTTGTATGCGACCAATAACATTTTATTTCAGAAAGACTAAAGATTGATGGGTGTTCTTTTGAAGAAGAATAATACAAATTTTAATAAAGTTATAATTTAATCCAGTTGAAATGTTTACAAATGAGAGGCGCTGAAATGAATGCCACTTTAAAAAACATTGCCACAGAACCTCTCCTCTTTCCAAATATCTAATTTAACTAATGTATATAACAATATGTAAATATTAATAGTGTGTAAACAGTATGTTGTCGTCTCTAGGCGTCTTTCCAACTCATTTTAATGTAATATCTTATGTTGTTCATGTCTATAACTGCATGGGCATTAGATAATGGGGATCCTAATAAATGAAGCCACACAACAGTAATGAATGAGGCTGTCTAGAAAGCGCAGGTGAGTGCAAGTTGTGTAGACAGAAAAAAAAAAATGTTTGATTGTTGCAGCCCTGTTCCGCCCCTTTATGTTAACTTATTCATATATGCAAATACACCTGGTGTATTTATGCAAAATGAGGCACATACAGTGCATTCGGAAAGTATTCTGACCTCTTTACCTTTTCCACATTGTTACACTACAGCCTTATTCGAAAATGTATTAAATATTCCCCCATCAATCCACACACAACATCCCATAATTACAAAGCAAAAAAGAAGTTTAGTTATTTATGCTAAATTCGTTTTTTTTTAAATGATAAAATCTAACTTTTACATAAGTATTCAGACCCTTTACTCCATATTTTGTTGAAGCACCTTTGGCAGCGATTACAGCCTCGAGTCTTCTTGGGTATGATGTTACAAACTTGGTTCATCTATATTTGGGGAGTTTCTCCATTTCTTCTCTGCAGATCCTCTCAAGCTCTGTCAGGTTGGATGGGGAGTGTTGCTTCACAGCTATTTTCAGGTCTCTCCAGAGATGTTCGATCAGGTTCAAGTCCGGGCCACTCAAGGACATTCAAAGTCTTGTCCCTAAGCTACTCCTGCATTCTCTTGGCTGTGTGCTTCGTGTCGTTGTTCTGTTGGAAGGTGAACCGTCACCCCAGTCTGAGGTCCTGAGTGCTCTGGAGCAGGTGCTCATCAAGAATCTCTCCGTTCATCTTTCCCTCGATCCTGACTAGTCTCTCTCTCCCTACTTCTGAAAAACATCCCCACAGCATGATGCTGACACCACCATGCTTCACCGTAGGGATGGTGCCAGGTATCCGCCAGACGTGACGCTTGGCATTCAGGTTAAGTAGTTCAATCTTGGTTTCATCAGACCAAAGAATCTTGTTTCTCATGGTCTGAGAGTCCGTAAGGTGCCTTTTGGCAAACTCAAAACGGGCCGTCATGTGCTTTTCACTGAGGAGTGGCTTCAGTCGGGCCACTCTACCATAAAGGCCTAATTGGTGGTGTGCTGCAGAGATGGTTGACCTTCTGGAAGGTCCTCCCATCTCCATAGAGGAACTCTGGAGCTCTGTCAGAGTGACCATCGGGTTCTTGGTCACCTCCCTGACCAAGGCCCTTCTCCCCCGATTGCGCAGTTTGGCCAGGCGGCCAGCTCTAGGAAGAGTCTTGGTGGTTCCAAATGTCTTCCATTTAAGAATGATGGAGGCCATTGTGTTCTTGGGGACCTTCAATGCTGCAGACATTTTTTGGTACCCTTCCCCAGATCTGTGCCTCGACACAATCCTGTCTCGGAGCTCTACAGGCAATTCCTTCAACTTCGTAGGTTGCTTTTTTAAATTTATCTGACAACTGTGGAACCTTATACAGAGTGGTGTGTGCCTTTCCAAATCATGTCCAATCAATTATGAGGTATTGTGTGTAGATTGAGGAGGGGGGGGGGGATATTCAATCTATCCCAGAATAAGGTCATATAACAAACTGTGGAAAATTCAAGGGGTCTGAATAGTTTCCAAATGCCCTGTAACCATCTTTATTTTAACAAAGGTACAAAAGGTGAAAACCCTGATACAATAAGAAAATACGAGTGCATTCTAAAGAAAAGTAACATTTTACAATAAATTAAATACCTGAATTCCCACCAAAAAGCCCTGAATATTCATTATTTGTCCGTGCCAGTAAAATGTGCTATAATTCAGTAAATATATATATAAATATTCTAAAAGTTTGGAGTATCTTCATCCATTGTCCAACTGTTGCATTTATTCACAATTTGTTTTGTTTTTTAACCGTTTAACAATTTATGACCGCTGCTACATTAGTAAACACGAATAGTAGGTGACAAGAGAGAATGCCTGTTCGGAAAATATAGTTTACAATAACAAACAAAACATACTATTTGATTCTGTGACCTTTGACTAATCAATAGCAACATATCTGACATCAATTAGTTACGAATTAGTTGGCACACATGCAATACCCGATAATCAGTGCCAGCCAGCTGCTACTTTGGCAATATTATGGAGCAAGATTAACGTTAGCTGGCTATCTCACAGCTTGCTCCGATTGCCCTTATCGGACTGTCCTGTTGTGGACAAAATAGCTCGTAGAGGCCGGTAGCATTAGTGAACTGTTTCATTTAGCTGACCAGCTATTAGCCGAGCGTGAGTTGCTAACTACAATCTGTACAAATCATCTAATTATTATTGTTTACAAGTGAGAAAACTCTTAAAGTCAGTCTTTCACTTACCTTAAATGTATTTAAACGTAATATCAACGTGGCATATAATCCACAGTACACTTCGGCTGCCAGGGAACAGTTGTGTTTGTCCAACTAGTGTAACTTCCGGTAGGGAGGGGGAAGGAGTGTATGATGGGAATTGTAGTACACAAACATTATTTGTAGTAAAACTAGTCGTGTCGCGGACAGGGTAACAAGCGAGACCGTGGATGGTGGTTTGAAAAGCGCGCTTGTTTGAAATGGAAAAGGGTCGTGGTCGCTTTTGATGAAGAAGAACATCAAGACGAAGCAGCTGCTTTATAAATTGGATGCACTGTTGAGCTCTTACATCCCGAGGGGGTTTGTGCTGATTGTACGGAGATTGTGACAGTCTATTAAATGGCGTCCCTTGAGAAGGCAAGATGTAACGTTATGTCAGAATAAGTGCAGTATTAACATAAGGAGACATATATTTAGAATACGGAGGAGGAATGGAGGGAAAAAGAGAGGCAGAGGTCTAAGAGAGGGAGGAAGACGTGAGCTTGAGTCGGTTAAAAATGTCGGGGGGGAAAGTAAGATGCTGTGTTAAAGAAGAATGGTAGAAAGTGTAAGCAAAGTTTTTATATTTATTTATTTATTTATTTCACCTTTATTTAACCAGGTAGGCTAGTTGAGAACAAGTTCTCATTTGCAACTGCGACCTGGCCAAGATAAAGCAAAGCAATTCGACACATACAACAACACAGAGTTACACATGGAATAATCAAAACATAGTCAATAATACAGTAGAACAAAAGAAAACAAAAAGTCTATATACAGTGAGTGGAAATGAGGTAAGATAAGGGAGTTAAGGCAATAAATAGGCCAAGGAAGGCCAAAGGAGGAATTGGCTTTGGGGGTGACCAGTGAGATATACCTGCTGGAGCACGTGCTACGGGTGGGTGCTGCTATGGTGACCAGTGAGCTGAGATAAGGCGGGGCTTTACCTAGCAGAGACTTGTAGATGACCTGGAGCCAGTGGGTTTGGCGACAAGTATGAAGCGAGGGCCAACCAACGAGAGCGTACAGGTCACAATGGTTTGTAGTGAATGGGGCTTTGGTGACAAAACGGATGGCACAGTGATAGACTGCATCCAGTTTGTTGAGTAGAGTGTTGGAGGCTAATTCATAGATGACATCACCGAAGTCGAGGATCGGTAGGACAGACTTTTTTTTGTGTGTTTTTTTGTAACCAGCACAGAGTGAAGTTCTCAGAGCCCGAGTCTTGCACCGAGGGTCAGGATAAAGATCAGTCTGTGACCATAGGAGGGAAGTTTTTGGGAAAAGTGGACCCTTGCCTTTTGGCTGATCCCTTTGTGGTTTCAGGGTGGGTGAAAATAGTGATCTTGTGATTATTGTTTGTGTTTCTGCTGGTTAGAGGGAGAAGGTTCTCCACGTTAAACAAATGGGGACAACAAATGTGAATTGTTTTGGTCTCAAGAAAAGGGTGCCATTGAAAGGAGTGATTACTGGATGTAAAAGTTGACCAAGTGATGGGGAAGATTCCCGGTGTTTGTGCTGCTCGTTGTTTGTTGCGACGTAGACAGGGTGGCGTGAGTGGGGAAACACAAGAGTTGTTGTTTGTTTTGATGTTGAGTCTTTTCCCAGCAAAGTGATGTTGGGATATTTAAGTTATCCTGTACGAGCATTTGTGCCGAATACATTACGTTGTTACAGGTGTCAAGCTGGTGGTCATGTGGCAGAAGTGTGCAGGAGGGAGGTTCCTAGCTGTGAGAAGTGTGCTGGAGGGAGGTTCCTAGCTGTGAGAAGTGTGCTGGAGGGAGGTTCCTAGCTGTGAGAAGTGTGCAGGAGGGAGGTTCCTAGCTGTGAGAAGTGTGCAGAAGAGCATGAGACAAAGGAATGTGTAGCATTGGGGAACGTAGTTGTATGTGTTAATTGTAGGGGTGCCCATGGAGCTGGGGATCAGACACGTCATGTGGGAGAGAGGCATGGTTGAGGTTTCCAGGGTTAGAGTAGTGCAGAAGTTGTCATATGCTGAGGCAGTGAAGAAAGTAGAGGAAGATGGGTCAAGGGGGAGGGATCCTGAGAGGAGTGGTAGTACTGTCCCAGTACAGAGGGAGAGGCCAACAAGTTATATATACTTCTGTGAGATTGGATTTTTAGTATTTATAGAAGTGGTTATCTACTGTATTGCAGGGGTGAAATGTAATTTGCAGAAAATTGAGGTTGTGGTGGCAGCTGCAGAGATGTATTTTGGTGTGTGAGACTTAACATCAGAAGAGTTACAGGGTGTGTTAAGTTGTCATGTCCCATCCTTTCAGGTTGTTGGCCTGAGGGAGGACTACATAGATTTTAATAGTGGAATAGGGTGGTTTTATTTGTATTTTTACAAATAATTTTTGTGAGTGTAGTGTTAGATGGTAGGTTATATGTTTATTTTTTCAAGCAAATTATAAAGGAGTTGTACTCCAGTCTACTAGGTGGCGGTAATGCAACATTTATTGGATGCCATCCGCTTTATCGAAGAAGAATAATTATTTGTAGTAGTCAACTTTTCTATAGTTGGGTATAGTTATTTAACGTCGTTGCCTTGTGAATATTTACAATTGTAGTTGGCGTAGCTACATTACATAGCTTATAATGTACTGAACTATTCAGAGAAAAATATTTACCCTAAGAGAAAGACGGCGTGGGTGAGTATCTATGAAAATATACTATTGAGCTCATTTTTAGCTTGTCTTCTTCAGCTAGCTTTTACCCGGATGGCAAAGGAGAAACTCCATAAGAAACACATTTTACTCTCTCTTTCAAGGACTAGGTCATTTAAGTTCGTCTCAATAATCACGAATTTGTGCTTAGACAGATTGTTTTAAAATTTATTAGACACATTATAGCTGGCTAACAACAGTAAGTTAGCCAGTAGTTAGCTAGTTAGCAAGCCAGCACAGCTAACTTTAGCTTCGTTTAAATACACTTTGTGACTCAACCTTATGGCATGTTCCTAGTTAGTTAGCTTCATCTCATACGTACAGACGTTGTATGCTTATTGCACTCATCTCTAATGTGACTAACTTATTAGCACCGACCGTAATGAAAATACATGTCATTGTATTTTTATAGTAGTAACCATACTATGTGGAATGGGGTTGATATCACAACACAACTTGCCGTGCTGGTTTGAGTTCCCCAGAGACTCATTGTCCTAACCCTTGGTATGCAACGTTTTTGGGGACTTTCTCCCAAATAACACAGTTTGTTTATTGTATGAAGATGGACATACACACACACACACACACACACACACACACACACACACACACACACACACACACACACACACACACGCAGCATTGTGGGCCCAGCCACATTCCATGCTAGGGGAAATGGAAGTGAGTGGAAGATACTGATTGGGTGGGTGGCTTCCTCCAGCCATTGTTTTCACAACGTTCTCGGCTATTGATGTTTACGTATGACCGCGTTGGCGACCAGAGCAACTCCGGTCTAATTTCAGTCAATGACATTATCAATTCAAGGTTTCAGATTTCAACTGTCACCAACGGTCCCAACTGTCACCTTGTTAGTGTCTGTCATCTCAGCAGAAGCCAGGGCTTTGAAGGCAAGGCGTAAATAAAGCAGTGATTTTCTATTGCCTCCCGTCCACCAGGTATGATCTGCAGGGCCAGTGAGAGGCTGTGGCGGCCCCCCCAGTAGCTGTCACCACGGCGGGGGACATCAGGACCTCCGTCTGCAGGGTGGTCATCTACCTTCAGAGGGACATGTCCGGGGACAGCTGCCAGCTCCCCCTGCACCGGCTATGCCTCCAGACCCAGGCCATCACTACTGGCTCCCAAGCCATTAGACCTTCCCATGAAGGTATACATGGAACAGTGGGCAATCAACAATCAAAGCAGTGGTCTGTTATGAATGAATGTGCCAATATCCTCAGTGTTTTATGTAGGCTATACAGTGTGCTAGGCTGACTGTTTTTTTTTCAATGTGTATGATAGCTTTTACATTCTTGTATGGTGATGTCAAAGAGATATTTCCATCCTATTCTCCCCCCCCCCAGCCTCCCAGATGGCGTGTCCCAAGTCCAAGACGTGCAGCTACAGAGCAGCGTTGGGCCTGGGTAACAAGTATGTGCGTCTAAACGTAGGGGGGACCCTGTTCTACACCACGCTGCAGGTGCTCACTAGGCAGGACTCCATGCTGAAGGCCATGTTCAGTGGCAAGAAGGAGGTTTTCATTGACCGAGAAGGTGAGAAAGACTGTCAATTAACAATTATTGACAAAAAGAGCTGAGTTCTCTGTCATTCTTATGGATCAGAAACATAGAGGCAACTCTACTTAGTCTAATAAGGACTTTAGAATGGAACGGGTGGCTAAAGCAACACATATCATACGACAGGTAGCCGAGTGGTTAGAGTGTAGAGGCGGCAGGGTAGCCTAGTGGTTAGAGCGCAGGGGCGGCAGGGTAGCCCGGTGGTTAGAGCGCAGAGGCGGCAGGTAGCCCGGTGGTTAGAGCGCAGGGCGGCAGGTAGGGTGGTTAGAGCGCAGAGGCGGCAGGGTGGCCCGGTGGTTAGAGCCCGGTGGTTAGAGCGCAGGGAGCGCAGGGGCGGCAGGGTGGCCCGGCGGTTAGAGCGCAGGGGCGGCAGGGTGGCCCGGCGGTTAGAGCGCAGGGGCGGGAAGGTGGGCCGGCGGTTAGAGCGCAGGGGCGGCAGGGTAGCCCGGTGGTTAGAGCGTTGGACTAGTAACCGAAAGTTTGCAAGTTTGAATCCCCGAGCTGACAAAGGTACAAATCTGTAAAAAGGTACAAATCGTTCTGCCCCTGAACAAGGCAGTTAACCCCACTGTTCCTAGGCCGTCATTGAAAATAAGAATTTGTTCTTAACTGACTTGCCTAGTAAAAATAAAGGTAAAATTAAGAAAATTAAATTAAAATCAGCAATGATTAGAAAAACAATTTTTATGTACAGGTCCTATGGCAGGCACCTCATCAAAAAGATACACGGAAATACGCTAATCTAAAAATCTGACCGGAATTGACGGTTTTCCTTTCACTTGTATGTTCCCATCCAGGCTGGATCCTGATAGATCGCTGTGGGAAGCACTTTGCCTCCATCCTGACGTACCTGCGGGAGGAAGTGGTCACCTTGCCCCCTGGCAGGCAGGGGGTTCTGGAGCTGCTGGCAGAGGCCAAGTATTACCTGATCCAGGGTCTGGTGGAGCTGTGCCAGGGAGGCCTGCAGGTCAGTGACACAGAGTGTGCCACAAATGGCCCGTAGGACTATGAACAAAAATTAGGGCACTACATAGGGAATAGGGTGCTTGGGGTTCAGGCTGTGTCTTCCAACCTGCAGCTTTGCTCAATCCTAAATCTGTGCATGAAGGCAACATACGGTGCTGTAATGTCATGACGACTTGGAACGCGACATTCTCTCCTCCACACGTTGCTTCCTCGTGTTGTGATAATTGCTTGGAACGCGACATTCTCTCCTCCACACGTTGCTTCCTCGTGTTGTGATAATTGCTTGGAATGCGACATTCTCTCCTCCACACGTTGCTTCCTCGTTGTGATAATTGCTTGGAACGCGACATTCGCTCCTCCACACGTTGCTTCCTCGTGTTGTGATAATTGCTTCTCTCCTCCACACGTTGCTTCCTCGTGTTGTGATAATTGCTTGGAACGCGACATTCTCTCCTCCACACGTTGCTTCCTCGTGTTGTGATAATTGCTTGGAACGCGACATTCTCTCCTCCACACGTTGCTTCCTCGTGTTGTGATAATTGCTTGGAACGCGACATTCTCTCCTCCACACGTTGCTTCCTCGTGTTGTGATAATTGCTTTAACCTGTTTGTCTACTCTGTTAGTGGCTGAAGGACAACAGTACTGTTATGTTTACTATAAGTGGCAGTTAGGGCTAACACAATTACCATATAACTGTTGGTTATGGATGAAGACTGTAGTGAAAATAAAAATGACCATTTAAAAAAAGTCTAGTTGAGTCTGTTTCGGCCGTAACGTGGACTCTTAACAATGGGATTAAACGTTTTTTGTTCCTTGCTGACGCAAGTAAGCAGGTCTTTAGTTGCCTAGGCAACCAACTGTAACCAACTTTAGTTGCCTAGAACAAACTGTAAAGTTTGGTGGAGGAGGAATAATGGTGTGGATCTGTTTTTCATGGTTCAGGCTAGGCCTCTTAGTTCTAGTGAAGGGAAATCTTAACGCTACAGCATACAACGATATTCTAGATGATTCTGTGCTTCCAACTTTGTGGCAACAGTTTGGGGAAGGCCATTTCCAGTTTCAGCATGACAATGTCCCCATGCACAAAGTGAGAGGAGAGGAGACAATGTATATCTAAAATATATATATATATATATATTTATAAAAAAATATATATAATTTTTTTTTTTTATGCTGTTCGAACGGTTATTATGGGGGCCACTGTCATTTGGCTGGCCAATCAGTCCTCCAAAATTCCATGACCGTCACAACCCTAGTGGCAGTGGGTATCATGTATATGTGTCGCAAATGGCACCCTATTCCCTATGTAGTGCATTACTTTTGACCAGGGATGCTAGTGCACTCTATTGGTAAAAGGGTTCCGTTTAGGATGCACACTGTGTCATTGTGATGTCATTGGAATGCCTGGCATTCGGTATTTGGATTAGCCAAGGTTCTACTGGGGACATTCTGCTGTCGCCATGGTGACTGGTGACAGCGATTACATGCGGTAATGAGATCAATCGAACCTGACCAAAACAATGGAAATGCCATGGAAACGCATGGGGGGGGTGAGATCCCGAATCTCTTCATTTCCCCCTCCCAGCAAAATTAGCCTTCATTTGGGCTATTGTTTCTATGTGTGTTTCATGCTGTTGAGGGAAAAAAATCAGGAGTATAATGCTCATATGGATGTCAACCCCAACAATATAAGTTTGTCATTGTCACCAACCAACGGCATTACGGTTAAAAATGACTGACTACCACCACCCGATTTCTGTATGCTAGCTATGCTACCAGCTTGTACCAACGGGAGTTAGCATTTAGCTGTCGCTTCTTTTAAACCTGGAAACGGTTCAACTTCTAAATGTTGTGCAGTAAAAACAGCCAAAAATATTCAAAATAGGACTTCAGTTACCACATTGTAGGCCTGTTCCAATACATAAATCATGACGCTTTTGACAAATATCCACTTGGTTCGATCAGATTTGTTGAATGAGCGTCAATCCGGCGTCCTTCCTCTATCCTCCACGGTCTGCCTTCCATTGACTTCTACCTCATCTATGCTGAAGAATCTTGTATCAATGCCATGTTGAATTAAAAACCCCTCTGGCTTTCATTTATGTCATGTCCCCCTTTAAAAAAAAAAAATATATATATATTGCCCCCTTTTCTCCCCAATTTTGTGGTATCCAATTGTTAGTAGTTACTATCTTCTCTCATCGCTACATCTCCCGTATGGGCTCGGGAGAGACTAAGGTCGAAAGCCATGCGTCCTCCGAAACACAACACAACCCAACCAAACCGCACTGCTTCTTAACACAGCGCGCCCAACCCGGAAGCCAGCCGCACCAATGTGTCTGAGGAAACACCGCGCACCTGGCGACCTTGGTTTAGAGCGCACTGCACCCGGCCCGCCACAGGAGTCGCTAGTGCGCGATGAGACGAGGATATCCCTACCGGCCAAACCCTCCCTAACCCGGACGACGCTAGGCCTATTGTGTGTCGCCCCACGGACATGTCCCCTTTGTTTTGTGACAGATAGGGGATGTCACTAAACAGTTTATGAAGGAAGTGTAGCCCATTTTCAGATTGGAATTTACTGCTCCGAGGATTACATTAATAAATCTTTGAACAAATTTTTAAGACTGAAATGATAAGAGATGCTTTACATTTTTACAACGATTGATGTAAAATGCTCTACACTTGTGGTAGTTTAGTAAATACAATTTTCAACTACGCTTGAAATGTTATACCATATACTGGGGTATTTGGAAAAGTCCCCCGGATGGTTTTTCAATACCATTTTAAAACTATTTCTTAATTATTATTTTATTTTTTAAAAGATTTAAAAAAATATATATATATTTATTTTTTATTTATTAAAATCTTTTTAACTACTTAAGTAAATACCCGCAGTCAACTTGTTCAAAACATTAGACGATAAAGAACATTGCGTCACATTATTAAACTTACACACAATGAATGAGAGGCCTTGTGAGTCCCTCTCCGTCATGCAGCATGCTCCGGGTGATAAAATGATCACTATGGAATTCACAACTCAATGTTTACCAGCTCGATATCTTATAACTAAGTTAACTGTCTAAAATGTGCTAAATGCTCTGCAGTTGTGTATTTTGGTTTGTTAATTAAGTATCTAGTTATCTTAAGTGGGTTAGCATCTTCCAAATCAACCATTCGCTTGGTAACAGTAGAGAATCCCTTCTTTGACCAAGAGCCTTGCTGGCTGATATTCGTTTTGGGGGTGCAGTAAACTGTGAGTAGTATTTTTTGAGGTAGTTCTGTACTTCACAGGAGTTTGGTTGCACCTTAATTGTGGAGGATGGGCTTGTGGTAAAGGCTGGAGTGGAATTAGTGGATTGGTTTCCGTTCGCTCCGTTCCAGCCATTTATTATGAACAGTCCTCCCCTCAGCAGCCTCCATTGGTATACTTGTATTAGTTTAGGTCAGAAATCTTACAAAATGTTCAATGCGCTTGTTAGCATTTAGTTAGCGTGGATGAATTTTGACCAACATTCTGCAAATTTTCTCATCAATTAAATATTTGATCTCAATCGAATTTTCTGTTCCCAAAAATAAAATCTGTTACAGAGTGGACAAAGTTTTGTAGACTTTAGTCTTTGCAAAAGTTTTTTAAAATTGCGTTGTTTTAGAAATGCAAAGGCGAATTGAGTTAATGCGCACTTCAGAGTAGGCGTTCCCTAACGGAAATATTCAAAGGTATGCTAGAATGTGCCAAATACAATCGTGCTTGGCTCTGCCTATCTCCTTGCTTGTTCTGCCCACTATAACTAATTTGTTCCCATAGGAAATGACAGTTTATCTCAGTTATAATAATCTTTGGGAGCTTTGTGAGGTGATTTAAGTTACTCTTCTACTGTTTGCCAGCCATATATCTTAGAACTATTAAGTTAACTTTCTAAGATGTGCTAAATTCTCTCCAGCTGGGTTTAGCTAATGTTAGCTAATTGGCTAACGTTAGCTTGCAGCCCACAATCCTCTCCTGGATTTAAGATCCTATAAGAGGCTATTTTTTTTGTATTTCTTAAAGAAAAAAAAACAATGTGCGCCCTTGTGTGCACTACCGGTAATGTCATATATCCCAGGATCGTATGGAAGTCTGGATACAGCCCAACCCTAGTTACAACAACGCTTAACCTCTTATATCATTATATATTAACCATATTATATCTTATATCTTATATCTCTTATCAACAGCTACATATAAGAGGTTAAGTTCCGGTCCATTCCAATTCTATGAGCATGCTTCAATCCATAAAGGAACTTTGACCTAACCTCGCCTTTTGACCTCACCGAGTTGTTGAAATGGCACTGACCCGAGCCATGGTATATGTCCTGACACACAGCCTTTTGTATTGTTCAGCAGCACAGAGCCAGTGAGAATGGAACCAGGCATTGTTTAGACTGCTTCTGGCCCCTTTTCTCGCTATGTACTGTAACAGGCCGCCTGTGGTGTCTTCTATGTACTGTAACAGGCTGCCTGTGGTGTCTTTATGTACTGTAACAGGCCGCCTGTGGTGTCTTCTATGTACTGTAACAGGCCGCCTGTGGTGTCTTCTATGTACTGTAACAGGCTGCCTGTGGTGTCTTTATGTACTGTAACAGGCTGCCTGTGGTGTCTTTATGTACTGTAACAGGCTGCCTGTGGTGTCTTCTATGTACTGTAACAGGCTGCCTGTGGTGTCTTCTATGTACTGTAACAGGCTGCCTGTGGTGTCTTCTATGTACTGTAACAGGCTGCCTGTGGTGTCTTCTATGTACTGTAACAGGCTGCCTGTGGTGTCTTCTATGTAGTGCAACAGGCTGTCTTTATGTACTGTAACAGGCTGCCTGTGGTGTCTTCTATGTAGTGCAACAGGCTGTCTTTATGTACTGTAACAGGCTGCCTGTGGTGTCTTTATGTACTGTAACAGGACCAGAAAGAGCAGTCTCTGTGTGTAATCCCTGTGATCACCTCTGCCAAGGAGGAGGTGAGACTGATCCAGGCCTGCACCAAGCCTGTAGTGAAGCTGCTGTACAACCGAAGCAACAACAAGTACTCCTATACAAGGTACTGCTACTACAAGTCAAGTGCCTTACAAAATGGCAGCCCTATTCTTGTTCTATTGTTTTGAGAGTCAATAATAGCCTCTAAAATACTCATCATGTACTGTGTTCAATACTTACTGTGCTTCTTGATCCGTGGGTTGTAATTCCTCCACAGTAATTCAGACGACAACCTGTTGATCCGTGGGTTGTAATTCCTCCACAGTAACTCAGACGACAACCTGTTGACCCGTGGGTTGTAATTCCTCCACAGTAACTCAGACGACAACCTGTTGAAGAACATTGAGCTGTTTGACAAGCTGTCTCTGAGCTACAATGGCCGTGTTCTCTTCATCAAGGACGTGATCGGCGACGAGATCTGCTGCTGGTCGTTCTACGGACAGGGACGCAAACTGGCAGAGGTCTGCTGCACATCCATAGTCTACGCCACAGAGAAAAAACAGACCAAGGTTGGTTCAGAGTTTTACACACACACACACACACACACACACACACATGCTACTTTTTGCCCTGCAGCTAATCTTCATGTTGGCCCTGTCCGTCTGTCTATCCCAGGTAGAGTTCCCGGAGGCCAGGATCTACGAGGAGACCCTGAACGCTCTGCTCTACGAGACACTTCCTGTCCCTGACGACACCTTATTGGAGGCCACACGCCGTCGCCACGCCCATAGCCACGCTCACTGTGGTTCCCACAGCGAGGAAGAGGAAGGCCCCACCCACTCGGGGGTGGACCTTAGGGAGCGCGTGCGCCGCTCCCACGTCAAGAGGTACAGCACCTACGACGACCGGCCGCTGGGACACTAAGGATGCGTTTCAAAGGGTGCACTATGAAGTGTACTACCATTCGAATCCTCAACTCCCCCGTCTCCTGGTCAGTCACATCTCAAGGAGAGCCTCCAAAAAAAAATGGAGTCTGATGATCCGTCAACTTCTTATCAGCACCACCAATTGCTTCTACTGCAGTTTTTGGCGAGAGTGAGTGTTGGCTCCCAAATGGTGCCCTGTTCCCCATCCTATGACCATATGGCACTGGAAAAGTAGTGCATTATGTAGGGAAAGGGGCGCAAGAGAGAGGAAACTGGCTCGCCGCTGGCTCTTCACTCATTCACTACACCCACCGTTGAGGTACTGTTGTTGGTGGCCACAAATATGGCCTTGGGGCACAAAATGGCTGCCATGCTGCATCACCCTGGTGCCTGATGGACTTTTTTGTCGATGGACAACGGATGATTTTTAAAACGTTGAGATGCTTACGCTCTTTCTCATTTAAATTTTTTTAATATAGAACTCTCTTCTTCACAACACAATCAAATCTGTGTGTTCAATCAATCAAAATGACGATCTTCATGTTATACCTCGGGTCTAGAATGGACCCGATAAGATATATTTTCCCACATGAGCTTTTATTCTGATAATTTAGTCTTTTTATTCAGCTAATATAGGCTGTGTTCTATTTCGTGTATTGTACAGTGCTTTTGACCAGGGTCCAAATGTAGTGCACTACAGAGTATAGAAGTATGGGTAAATACAGGCGACAATATTGATATATTGAAGTCACCTAGTCCGAGAGAGAGCGGTACATCATCACGTCACGCCAGGGTAAGTCTACATGAAACGCAGACCTTTTTTTTTTTAAGCGTTTCCTAAAAATCTATGAGCAAAAAATAAACGGTGGAAATACAATTGGAACCATTTCCCTGTTTGACCGCTAGGTTTTATGGGTATTGTGGGGATCTATATAGGGAATAAGGGTGCCATTTTGAGACAGTCCTATACTGTCATCACTTCAGCAGCCAATCACATATCAGATAGGTCTCCAGAACACTAATAGGTAACCACCGGACTGTTAGACACAGATTCATTTATTATACAGCTATAGACCTTCTTTTTTTTTTTTTTTTTTTTTGGCGTTGTGTGACAAGTTATAGATTCAAAATCAGCTATCATAGCCCTATTGCCTTCTGTGAATAGACAGGGAAGACAGTGAATGTTTTTTTTTTTTTAGAGAGTATATTTATCGTTTTTCAGATTTTCTCAAATCACATTTTGACATATAATCAGGCCAAAGACTTTCAATGAAATTAACATGAGGGACACATTCAGCGACATCTATGAATCGTTCCTCTCGTTACCCAGATACTTTGGCCCAATGCTTTTGGGCAGTATCCCCTGGGGACGATAACACTCTTAAGAGCCTCTTGTGTTTTTAATGCAGTTGAATCTTTATTCCTTTTATTTTTCACTTGGTTTTCGAAAAATAAAAACGTTTCTAATAATAATAATAATAATAATAATACAACAAATAGCGCCGTCTTTGTGTAACAGTGTTAGGCTCTTAATTCTCAGAGTAAATAAAACTCAACGACACTATGAAAGCTTAACCAGGTTTATTCTTCCTAGAGGATCAACACAGCTGCATCAGACAAAACGTGTGTGTGTGTGTGTGTGTGTGTGTGTGTGTGTGTGTACACACACACACACTGATTGTTATATATACTGCTGAAAAAAACAAAGGGTACACTTAAACAACACAATGTAACTCCAAGTCAATCACACTTCTGTGAAATCAAACTGTCCACTTAGGAAGCAACACTGATTGACAATACATTTCACATGCTGTTGTGCAAATGGAATAGACAACAGGTGGAAATTATAGGCAATTAGCAAGACACCCCCAATAAAGGAGTGGTTCTGCAGGTGGTAACCACAGACCACTTCTCAGTTCCTATGCTTCCTGGCTGATGTTTTGGTCACTTTTGAATGCTGGCGGTGCTTTCACTCTAGTGGTAGCATGAGACGGAGTCTACAACCCACACAAGTGGCTCAGGTAGTGCAGCTCATCCAGGATGGCACATCAATGCGAGCTGTGGCAAGAAGGTTTGCTGTGCCTGTCAGTGTAGTGTCCAGAGCATGGAGGCGCTAACAGGAGACAGGCCAGTACTTCAGGAGACATGGAGGAGGCTGTAGGAGGGCAACAACCCAGTAGCAGGACCGCTACCTCCTCCTTTGTGCAAGGAGGAGCAGGAGGAACACTGCCAGAGCCCTGCAAAATGACCTCCAGCAGGCCACAAATGTGCATGTGTCTGCTCAAACGGTCAGAAACAGACTCCATGAGGGTGGTATGAGGGCCCGACATCCACAGGTGGGGGTTGTGCTTACAGCCCAACACCGTGCAGGACGTTTGGCATTTGCCAGAAAACACCAAGATTGGCAAATTTGCCACCGGTGCCCTGTGCTCTTCACAGATGAAAGCAGGTTCACACTGAGCACATGTGACAGACGTGACAGAGTCTGGAGACGCCGTAGAGAACGTTCTGCTGCCTGCAACATCCTCCAGCATGACCGGTTTGGCGGTGGGTCAGTCATGGTGTGGGGTGGCATTATTTTGGGGGGCCGCACAGCCCTCCATGTGCTCGCCAGAGGTAGCCTGACTGCCATTAGGTACCGAGATGAGATCCTCAGACCCCTTGTGAGACCATATGCTGGTGCGGTTGGCCCTGGGTTCCTCCTCATGCAAGACAATGCTAGACCTCATGTGGCTGGAGTGTGTCAGCAGTTCCTGCAAGAGGAAGGCATTGATGCTATGGACTGGCCGGCCCGTTCCCCAGTCCTGAATCCAATTGAGCACATCTGGGACATCATGTCTCGCTCCATCCACCAACGCCACGTTGCACCACAGACTGTCCAGGAGTTGGCGGATGCTTTAGTCCAGGTCTGGGAGGAGATCCCTCAGGAGACCATCCGCCACCTCATCAGGAGCATGCCCAGGCGTTGTAGGGAGGTCATACAGGCACGTGGAGGCCACACACACTACTGAGCCTTATTTTGACTTGTTTTAAGGACATGACATCAAAGTTGGATCAGCCTGTAGTGTGGTTTTCCACTTTAATTTTGAGTGTGACTCCAAATCCAGACCACCATGGGTTGATAAATGTGATTTCCATTGATAATTTTTGCGTGATTTTGTTGTCAGCACATTTCAACTATTTGAATACAATTCAAGAAAAAAGCATTTAATAAGAATATTTAATTCATTCAGATCTAGGATGTGTTATTTTAGTGTTCCCTTTATTTTTTTGAGCAGTGTATAATGTGTGTGTGTGTGTGTGTGTGTGTGTAATATGTATGTATATAAATAAATGTATACTCCAATTTAGATGCACTCCTCCTCTCCAACCCTTACATATTTTATGACAGGAAGAGGAAGTGATGGGGTAATAACTGTTCCTTCTCCCTTAAGGTGACCTGACCTCAACCCCGTAAAATGCCTAATCCAAAAATCTCCAACCATATCCCCTATAGCAATCCCGTGACTTCCTCCCATCTACCCTGCACATTCCACAGCCATCTGGCTCCTATAGATAACCATTAACTTGTGATCTAAAAAAACAGTCGCTATCATTCCTCATATATTATAGTATTACTGATGTAAAAACCAGTCTCTATCACTCCGCGTATACTATAGTGTTATTCCTGATGTATGAAGTTTCCAAGGTTAACAAGTTTACTAGTTTAATCCAGAGTCTAACGACAGGCTTCACTGTGCTGCGTAGCAGAGTTGCTTCCTCGCTCTCATTGCTTTCTCACTCAGGCACGACTACGTGGCCTCTCGCAGTTTCAACTCCATCATCAAGTTCGCTGACGACAACAGCAGTAGGCCTGATCACCAACAAAGACCAGACAGCCTACAGGGAGGAGGGAGGCACTCTGACGGCGTGGTGCCAGGTAAACAACCTCTCCCTCAATGTTAGCAAAACAAAGGAGCTCGTTGTGGACTTCAGGAGGAACCAGGCTGGACACGCCCCCATCCACATCAACAGGGCCGCCGTGGAGACGGTCAATAACTTCCTCGGCGGTACACGTCTCCGAGAAGCTGGAATGGTCTTACCACATGGACACCGCGGTGAAGAAGGCACCACAGCGACTCTTCAACGTCAGGATGCTGAAGAAATTCGGCCTGTCCCAGAGGGCCCTCGGTGTTCTGCAGGAGCACTGTCGGGCTGCATCGCAGTCTGGTATGGCAACTCCACCGTGGACCACAATACTCTTCAGAGGGTGCCTGCCCTACAGGACACCTATAACACCAGGTGTCTCAGGAAGGCCAAGAAGATCATCAGGCACCCAAGCCATGCTCTGTTCTCACCGCTTAAATCACTCCGACACGGGCAGTGCAGGTGCATCATGGCAAAAACTGAGAGACTAGCCAATAGTTTCTACCCTCAGACCATCAGCCTGCTGAATAGCCACCACAAGTCAGCTAGGAGTTCTCTCCACCCTCTGCTACTCATCCTATCGACAGTTTCATCAGGTGTCCGGGTGGCTGGTTTCAGACGATCCTGCTGCTGAAGAACCCGGATATGGAGTTCCTGGGCTGTTACACAATGTGTTTTAGTCCGGTTGGAGGTACTGCCAAATTCTCTGAAAGGATGTTGGATGCGGCTTATGGTAGAGAATTGAACATTCAATTCTTTGGCAACAGTTCTGGTGGCCATTTCTGCAGCTCACTTTCTGGGATCTTTTTTATTTCAGCTCATGAAACATCTCTCCATATTCCACTTGGACAGTGGAGGGAAGCAGAAATGGTTCTGGAATGGGACGGGCATGGTTCTGGAACCAGTGGAGTGAAGCGATGGGTATGGCTCTGGGCAGACATCTGTAGTCCATGAACGGCCACAGGAGGCGCTAGTTAGAGATAGAATGACAGAAAAAAGCCCCAGTGAAAATGCTTATTCTGTATATCATGATGGTAATGACTACATTGATTAATTTCTATTGCAGCCAAAACATCCGATGACACAATTTCTAAAACGGGGAGCCGCTGGCCTCAATCATCTTCATTCAAGATATCCCTAGCCTCTAAATAGGCTCAGAAAAACCCATGCCCTAGATCAGAATAATGGCCATGTGTTTCTTAATTGAGTGAAGCACTAGTGCAAGTAGGGCTATTTGCTTTGGCATATGTTACATAACAATATCATTAATCAATTTAATGATGTTCACACATGACTGCAAATTAATGAGATATTGTGTTGTCAGTTGTTGTATTTTGTGTGTCCTGTGTTTTTGTTATGGTATTGTGTGTTTGTTTGCCCTATCAGTGTTGTTGTTCTGTGAGTCAGTCTGTCTTTGAAACACCCATGGCTCTTTCATATTACATGCAAAAAGACTACAGATAAAATGCTCCTGAGCATCACACCTCAATATCCCCCAATCGTCCTGTCACACACGCACACACACAGAGGAGAGCTATAAATAACTGTCTGTCATAGTGCTGGAAATGTGTATGGAGCGTGAGATACGTGAAGTGATTGACTCCATTGATAAACCGTGTTAAAGGGGGTGGGTCGAGCACCGCTGGCGTCATTCTGAGTGGATGTGAAGATGGCTCCTCAATGCGCCGCGGCAGGACCGCCACACAGATGCGTCAACCGCCTGCTATCTGGAGGCCCGAGCACTTTGCTGTGAGAGGGAAGGAAGGAAGGAAGGAAGGAGGGGGAGAAGTAAATACAAGCTTTAAGAAAGGGTGGAGAGCACCAGACATCCGAGATTGTGGACAATCACGTTGACGCTGTTTGCAGTCGTAACTTTGTCTGTCACAGAGACCGACACAAGACTACCGAGAGCCATGGGTTCGTGCACAGATGAAGAATTCAAAGATAAATTACTATGGAATGTGAAAAGAGAGGTAAGTGCATTTTGTTTCACGCCTCTTTTGAGCTCTTGGTCTATAATGAGTGAGGGTTGTATGGGGAAATTTCAGCAAATCCGGTTCATGTATTTCTCGGTAAATGTCCGTGACAGATGATGATGATGATGATGAAGAATGATAATGTTGTGGATACGTCGCGAGAGAGGAATTGATACACTATTTCTGTTATTACTGTGTAGCCTACTCTAGCCACCGGCTGGAATAATGCAACGCGTGTTAGAAGTACATCTACATTACGTTTTTCAGTTTTTTTTTTGTCGTCGCTCACTTCGGTTTCCCTTAAATGTCGACGCTTCAGTAGTTTTAGTTTCCCAAGGGAGTATGATGTGGAAGAGCCATTGGAATGAAAAGCTTCCTATGGACGGACGCCTTTTGTAGAAAAAACGATTGCTACAGGTGGAGCACACCGCCTAGGCTGTTGCAGTGCCATATAGGCAATAGCTCTGTGATCTATCTACTGGCGTGGCTAATTGTGCAGTGAAGACTCATTTCAATGTCGATGTTATTAAGTCATATTGGAGATCCCCCGGCACTATATGTTGTGCAGTTTACATTAGCGTATTAATAGTAGTAATAGCCATATGTTTCTCAAATGTAAATTAATAGGAGGAGCCCGTTGTTACAATCTAATCCAGCAGTTTAAAAAGGCTACCCATTTTTTTTTCTGATTTGTTCATAACGATACGAGTACAATACTATCAGAAAATTGTAACTCCGCGATCACAGAATGTTAACACTTCACATTAAGTTACCTTATAACTGTGTAGCGACACTAGTTTCACAATAACAACAGGTGTTACGGGACTTTGCCTGAAGCAATCACCCCCACTGTCACTGACCCCCCCAAATAATAGATTTACCTACATTTGCTGACCAGTAGAGCCTATTAATATGATTGTAAGACGGTGTTAGTTGGATGCCTTTTAAAATGATTCTTAAAAAAACTACGTGGAACATAGCTTATTCACTGCTATTAACAGATTTGACATAAAAGGACCTGAAAGCCCATTTTGATTTATTTTGTACAGTAATGAAATCTCTTCCTGTTTTACATTCGGGGCAGCAGGTAGCCTAGTGGTTAGCCTCTTTGGGCTAGACGTGCTGCTAGCAACCCACGTTGACAACATCCCATGAAATTGTAGAGTGCGAAAAATCAAATTACAGAAATAAAAATATTTTACGTTATTAAAAATACAAGTGTCAAACATCAGTTAAAAGCTTTATTTCTTGTTAATCCAGCCGCTGTGTCAGATTTCAAAAAGGCTTTACGGAGAAAGCACACCCATGCAATTATCTGATGACAGCGCCCAGCACACAAAAGCATTAAACATTTTCCAACCAGGCAGATGTGCCACGAAAGTCAGAAATGGCACAAAAATAAATGCCTTACCTTTTGAAGATCATCTTCTGTTGGCACTCCAAAAGGTCCCAGCTACATCACAAATGGTCCTTTTTTGTTTGATAAAGTCCTTCTTTATATCCATAAAAACTCAGTTTAGCTGGTGCGCTTCAGTCAATAATCCACCCAGTTTCCCTCCTTCAAAATGCATACAAAATGAATCCCAAATGTTACCAATAAGCTTATCCAAACAAGTCAATGTTCATAATCAAACCTTAGCTACCCTAATACTTAAATAAACAATAAAATTTAAGACAGAGAGTTATTGTCCTTACCGGAAATAAACAACAAAGTATGCGTATTCACCAGAACGCGTAACAAACACTATAGCCAAAATGGGAGCAACTTAGAAAAACTACAAATTCTAGCTCATTTAAAAATAAATAAAGCCTGAAACTCTTTCTAAATACTGTTGACATCTAGTGGAAGCCCTGGGAACTGCAATCTGGGAGGTTTCCCCTTCATATTAAAAATGACAGCCATAGGAATCAATGGTGGGCTGAATTATTTGTTTGTTGTTGGATGGATTCTCCTCGGGTTTTCGCCTGCCATATCAGTTCTGTTATACTCACAGACATTATTTTAACAGTTTTGGAAACTTTTAAGTGTTTAAAAACCAAATCTACTAATTATTTGCATATCCTAGCTTCTGGGCCTGAGTTACAGCCAGTTTACTTTGGGCACGCTTGTCATCCAGACATCAAAAATACCGCCTCCTAGTCCACATGATTAAAACCTCTGGGCAAGTGTCCTGCTTCTATTTTGAAGAAAATGGGGTTCATGTTAGCAGTAACTGCATAAAGTTACTATGAAATGAAGGTGAATAAAAGCCTTTTTTTTTTCCTCAGTTCCACGTTGTGAGCAGTTTGCTTGTGAAGACTTGTCATTTTATTTCTGAATACATTGTAGTTTTGCATAAAATAAATGCCAGTAAACCATTACTATTTCATTTGATTGAAGTGTAATGAACACATCTGATTGTCCAGCTTTCAGGACACTATTTGTCGAACATGACAATTGGTAGGTTGAACTCATCAGTCAAACAGAGTTTTCTACCGTGTTTTGGGTCCCCTGCCATTATAAAATGAGACTTGGCAAAATGATACAAATAATAGAACTATCATAACATTTGTGATGCTGAGAATAAAATAGGGCCAGAAGACACTCTGGCTTCCCAACACAGACCAGGCAGTCAGGGAAAGACTAGGTGGTGTACCTGGTGGGGTACTGACACAGACAGACAGAAGTAGAGACCGCAGCATGGCGCTCTGGGCTCTAGTCTTTGAAAATTGCCTCTGGTTATATTTACTGGTGTTTTAAAACAGCAAAGATGAATAGTTGATATTTCCTGTTGATGTTAGTTTTCATAAAACCTAAATTGCCTGCTGTGCACCAAAGACAAGCTTGTTTTGAGGAATGTGTTTCAATGTCTGGTAGTGATGCAGTCATATGAATGTCCTTAGGGTGGTTTATTGTAGGATGAAATGCACAGTTGTGGCCAGTTTCCCAGACACTTTCCAAGGAGGTGCTCATTGAGCTTTTTTAGCCTCGGACTAGACTTGATCTGCGTCCAGGAAACCTTAATGTACAGTTTGTTTCATTGAGTTCAATTCTTGACACTGATGAAGACCACTTTTTGTGGAGGTCTCTCTTTCTGTGCAGCTTAGGCCTTGTACTTGCCAGACAGACTGGTTGAGATCAGTTTGCCAACTTGGGAGACACTGATTGTCTCTGTGTAGCCTATTGCTATAGTCTTAGTGCATCCCAAATGACACCCTATTCCCTATATAGGGCATTTGGAAAGTATTCAGACCCCTTCCCCTTTTCCACATTATGTTACAGCCTTATTCTAAAATTGATTTTAAAAAATAAATAAAAAATCCTCATCAATCTACACACGACACCATAATGACAACGCAAAAACAAGTTTTAAGATTTTTTTGTGTGTCATATATATATATATTTAAAAAAAGATACTGTATTTACATAAGTATTCAGACCCTTTGCTATGAGACTCAAAATTGATCTCTGGTGCATCCTGTTTCCATTCATCATCCTTGACGTTTTCTACAACTTGATTGGAGTCCACCTGTGGTAAATTCAATTGATTGGACATGATTTGAAAAGGCACACACCTGTCTACATAAGGTCCCACAGTTGACAGTACGTGTCAGAGCAAGAACCAGGCCATGAGGTCGACGGAATTGTTGAGGATTGTGTCGAGGCACAGATTTTTTTTATTTGACCTTTTGTTTAACTAGGCAAGTCAGTTAAGAACAAATTCTTATTTTCAATGACGGCCTAGGAACAGTGGGTTAACTGCCTTGTTCAGGGGCAGAACGACAGTTAAATAAAGGTTAAAAAAAAGCTTTTAGTATTGGCAGTTCCCTTGGCTTGTTCAATCTGTCTGAATTGAACGATCGGCAGACGTAAGGAATGTATATTGATTACCTATCGCTCCCAATAACTCGATCACCATCTGGAAAATGGAACTGTTATTACTGACGGCATTTACAGTGTGGCGAAAAAGTATTTAGTAAATACTTATTTTCCACCATAATTTGCAAATAAATTCATTTAAAAATCCTACAATGTGATTTTCTGGATGTTTTTTCTCATTTTGTCTGTCATAGTTGAAGTGTACCTATGATGAAAATTACAGGCCTCTCTCATCTTTTTAAGTGGGAGAACTTGCACAATTGGTGGCTGACTAAATGCTTTTTTGCCCCACTGTATATATTCTCCTTCTGTTCCCCATTTTTAAAAAAAAATCAATGCAGTGATTGTGTACAATACACAGAATGTAATGTAGTTGTATGTACTTTGTAAACTGTGTAACCTAAAATGTACTATAGGGTCTCTGTATACAGAAATGTATTAACCCTTTTATTGCTGCCTAAATGTTTGGGCGCCCAAAGACCAAATTCACATAGAAATAACTTATTTTATACATAATGTTTCTGCCACCGTCTCTTTTGACCATAAAGAGCTTCTGGATATCAGGACAGCGATTACTCACCTCGTACTGGACAAAGATGTTTTTTTCTTGAACGAGTCGGCTGCAAAGGATTTACTTCAGACACCCGACAGGCCCAAATCACCATCATTCGCATAAAGAAGAGAAGGAGATATTTGGGACATAGCTTGGTTGGGGTTCCTTGTAAGGATCCGATGGCGAGTGAGTCATCCTTCTCTACCAACAGTCCTATTAGCCAACGTGCACTCATTGGATAACAAAATGAATGAGCTCCGATCAAGACTATCTTACCATCGGGAAATTAAAAATCTGTTATCTTATGTCTCAGAGTCGTGGCTGAACGATGACATGGATAACATACAGCTGGCTGGGTTTTTGGTCCAACAGCAAGACAACAGCTGCCTCCGGTAAAACAAGGGATGGCGGTCTGTGTCTATTTGAGGCGGCGCTCCTAGTGGCCGGGGACTTTAATGCAGGGAAACCTAAATCTGTTTTACCTCATTTCTACCAGCATGTTAATAAATGTGCAACTGGAGGGAAAAAAACTGGACCACATTTACTGCACGCACAGACATGAGTACATAGCCTTCCATTTTGCCAAATCTGACCATAACGCTATCCTCCTGATTCCTGCTTATGAGCAAAAACTAAAGCAGGAAGTACCAGTGAATCGCTCAATAAGGAAGTGGTCAAGCAGGTGCTAAGCTACAGGCCTGTTTTGCGAACACAGACTGGAAAATGTTCCGGGATTCTTCCGATGGCATTGAGGAGGTCACCACATCTGTCACTGGCTTTATCATTAAGTGCATGAATTACAGGCAACGTCTGCACTGAGCTAAAGGGTAGATCTTCCACCTTTTCAAGGAGCGGGACTCTAACCCGGACACTTATAAGAAATCCTGCTATGCCCTTCGACGAACCATCAAACAGGCAAAGCGTCAATACAGGACTAAGATCGAGTCTTACTACACCGGCTCTGACGCTCGTCGGATGTGGCAGGGCTTGCAAACTGTTACGCACTACAAAGGGAAGCACAGCCATGAGCTGCCCAGTGACACGAGCCTACCAGATTAGCTAAATAACTTCTATGCTCGCTTCGAGGCAAGCAACGCTGAAGTATGCATGAGAGCATCAGCTGTTTCGGACGACTGTCTGATCACTCTCGCCATAGCTGATGTGAATAAGACCTTTTAAACAGGTCAACATTCACAAGGCCGCAGGCCCAGATGGATTACCAGAATGTGTACACCGAGCATGCGCTGATCAACTGGCAAGTGTCTTCACTGACATTTTCAACCTGTCCCTGACAGAGTCTGTAATACCAAGATGTTTCAAGCTGACCACCGAGAACACCAAGGTAACCTGCCTAAATGACTACCGAACCGTAGCACTTAGGTCTGTAGCCATGAAGTGCTTTGATAGACTCGTCATGGCTCACATCAACACCATTATCCCAGAAACCCTAGACCCAGTCCAATTTGCATACCACCCAACAGACCCACAGATGATGCAGTTTCTGTTGCACTCCACACTACCCTTTCCTACCTGGACAAAAGGAGCACCTACGTGAGAATGCTTTTCATTGACAACAGCTCAGCGTTCAACACCATAGTGTCCTCAAAGCTCATCACTAAGCTAAGGATCCTGGGACTAAACACCTCCCTCTGCAACTGGATCCAGGACTTCCTGACTTCCTGACGGGCCATCCTCAGGTGGTAAGGTTAGGTAACAACCCATCTGCCACGCTGATCCTCAACACGGGGGCCCTCAGGGGTACATACTCAGTCCCCTCCTGTACTCCATGTTCACCCATGACTGCATGGCCAAGCACGACTCCCAACACCATTAAGTTTGCCGAAGACACAACAGTGGTAGGCCTGATCACCGACAACGATGAGACAGACTATAGGGAGGAGATAGGGAGGAGATCAGAGACCTGACAGTGTGGTGCCAGGATAACATCTCCCTCAAAATGATCAAGACAAAGGAGATGATTGTGGACTACAGGAAAAGGAGGACTGAGCACTCCCCCATTCTTATTAATGGGGCTGTAGTGGAGCAGGTTGAGAGCTCCTTGATGTCCACATCACCAACAAACTAGAAAGATTCAAACACACCAAGACAGTCGGGAAGAGGGCAGGAAAATGCCTATTCCCCCTCAGGAAACTGAAAATATTTGGCATGGTTCCTCAGATCCTTAAGAAGTTCTACAGCTGCACCATCGAGAGCATGCGTCACTGGCTGGTATGCAACTGCTCGGCCTCCAACCGCAAGGCACAACAGAGGGTGGTGCGTACGGCCCAGTTCATCACTGGGGCCAAGCTTCCTGCCATCCAGGACCCCTAACACCGCCTGGTATAGAGGAAGGCCCAAAAAATTGTCAAAGACTCCAGCCACCTTAGTCATAGGATGTTCTCTCTGCAAGCCGTACCGGAGCGCCATGTCTAGGTCCAGAAGACTTCTTAACAGCTTCTACCCCTAAGCCATAAGACTCCTGAACAGCTCATGAAATGGCTACCCAGACTATTTGTATTGTCGTCCCCCCCCGCCTTATGCTGCTGCTACTCTCTGTTTATCATCTATGCATAGTCGGTTTCACTCTTCCTACGTGTACATATTACCTCAACTAACCGGTGCCCCCGCACATTGACTCTGTACCGGTACCCCCTTAATATAGCCTCACTATTTGTCATTTTACTGCTGATCTTTAATCATTTGTTTATTTTATTTTGTATTTTTTACTTTACACTTATTTTTTTTAAACTGCATTGTTGTTTAAGGGCTTGTAAGTAAGCATTTCACTGTAAGGTCTACTACACCTGTTGTATTCAGAGCATGTGACATAACATTTGATTTGATTTGTATTCACACCCCTTTTCCACATTTTTGTTGTGTTACTGTCTAAATTTGAAAATGAATTAAATTGAGATGTTACAGCCTAATTTTGAAAATGAATTAAATTGAGATGCTGTGTTACTGCTGTTGGTGTTTACATACAGGAGAGGGAGTGCAAAACAACGACGCTGGACAGAGTGGAATCAGGTGTAGCAAAAAGGCAGTTTATTTAAAGTCAGAGATATCTTGTCCTACAGCGTGCATGGACCTAAGCAATATGACTCTGTGAGGAGTCAGCTAAATTAGGCTGCTTTAGACAGGGTTTGCAGCAGAATGTATACACAGAATAATGTAGGTGGAGTCTCGTCGTGTTGGTCTTCTGACTGGTCCTGAAGAGTTGGAGGCGGGCCTGCTCTAGCCAGAGCAGGAGCCCCATTGGTGCACAGCAGAGTCCTCTGCTCTTGGCACCTGACCAGTAGAGGGGGGTGGAGTGTGAGTGTGCAGTGCTCATGAGATGTTTGTGTGTCAAGGAAGCGTGAGATAGGGGGACTGGCAGTGTCTGCTTTAGGCTCAGGTGTTTCCTGTCTTTGCAGGAGTGCATGCAAGGATCAATGTCAGTGAGATAGTTTGGCACTCTAAGCTCGTTAGTGTTGCGGGATGTTCTTTGTAGTTTACAGGGGAGTATATTTGTGTGGTGGCAGCCATGTGTCCTTCGGATAATCATGTTATTGCACGTAGGCTCTAAACTTGACTGAGGACACTGGGCCCAGAGTTATCTGAAGACATCCGGTTTAACCAGAGCGTTGGCCTGCTAGTAATGCTTGATATTTGATGATTATTTATATAACACTGCCTACATTTTAAAATGAATTAAATTGAGATGCTGTGTTACAGCCTACATTTTAAAATGAATTAAATTGAGATGCTGTGTTACAGCCTACATTTTAAAATTAATTAAATTGAGATGATGTGTTACCGGCCTCCCCACAATACCCCACAAAACCTGATCCGCCGATCTACAGCTCGATCAACAATGACAGGCCCATTACTGTTGATAAGTTAGGGATGTCTGGCGTAAGTGGATTTCTGCCACCTGTAAGGGTTTGTAGCTGATACATCACTAGATGGGCAATATATTGAAAGCTTTTAAATTAAAATGTATTGATCTCGTTGGGAAAAGCCCATGAAATGCTAATTCGCTGTGAACAGAGTAAACAGAATCCCAGTTCCAAGACTTTTAAATTATGAATCTTTTCTTTCTGCTAAAGGCTACTCTTGGACTAAGTTATGTAGTGGAAACCCTCAGAACATGTCCCAAATGGCACCCTAATCCCTATATAGTGCACTACTGTTGACCGGAACCCAATGGGGCCCAATGGTGCACTGTGAGGAATTAGGGTGTCATTTTGGAACACAGTCTTCATCTCTGTCTCAGTCAGAAGTGGCATGACAGGTGTTAATGACCTCAGTATCTCACACACACACACACACACACACACGCTCGTGCTCACTCGTCCAGCCATTCTGGAGCTGTATCACTCCTTGTGCGTCCCAAATTGCACCTTGTTTCCTAGAGCAGGGATGGGGAAGTATTTTTTTGTTTGTTTGGTAAATTAGCCTAGCGGCTAGCTATCTAATCTTGCAGTAGTCGCGGTCAAATTATCGACCAGTCGAGCTCTTCTCCCCAACCCCAGCCCGATGGGCCCAGACGTTATACATCAGGTTAGGGCCGGATAGGGCCTGTTTCTTCATCAATAACTAGTGTAATGGTAGGGCCTGTTTCTTCATCAATAACTAGTGTAATGGTAGGGCCTGTTTCTTCATCAATAACCAGGGTACAGGTAGGGCCTGTTTCTTCATCAATAACTAGGTTACAGGTAGGGCCTGTTTCTTCATCAATAACTAGGGTACAGGTAGGGCCTGTTTCTTCATCAATAACTAGGGTACAGGTAGGGCCTGTTTCTTCATCAATAACTAGGTACAGGTAGGGCCTGTTTCTTCATCAATAACTAGGTACAGGTAGGGCCTGTTTCTTCATCAATAACTAGGGTACGGGTAGGGCCTGTTTCTTCATCAATAACTAGGGTACGGGTAGGGCCTGTTTCTTCATCAATAACTAGGGTACAGGTAGGGCCTGTTTCTTCATCAATAACTAGGTTACAGGTAGGGCCTGTTTCTTCATCAATAACTAGGTTACAGGTAGGGCCTGTTTCTTCATCAATAACTAGGGTACAGGTAGGGCCTGTTTCTTCATCAATAACTAGGGTACAGGTAGGGCCTGTTTCTTCATTATTAACTAGGTTACAGGTAGGGCCTGTTTCTTCATCAATAACTAGGTTACAGGTAGGGCCTGTTTCTTCATCAATAACTAGGGTACAGGTAGGGCTTGTTTCTTCATCAATAACTAGGGTACAGGTAGGGCCTGTTTCTTCATCAATAACTAGGTTACAGGTAGGGCCTGTTTCTTCATCAATAACTAGGGTACAGGTAGGGCCTGTTTCTTCATCAATAACTAGGGTACAGGTAGGGCCTGTTTCTTCATCAATAACTAGGGTACAGGTAGGGCCTGTTTCTTCATCAATAACTAGGTTACAGGTAGGGCCTGTTTCTTCATCAATAACTAGGTTACAGGTAGGGCCTGTTTCTTCATCAATAACTAGGTTACAGGTAGGGCTCTGGTATGACTAAATTGATCACTAACATTTTGAAGCTGAGCCATTTGCTCATGCTCTGCTGGTGTCAGAAGTGCTTCAACCTTGTCAAATATAAAATAGATATTATATATATATATATTTTAATGATGTTCCTTGAGTTTTGTCTGAGTTTGTGACGAAAAGTAGCTAACAGCTAGCTGCTCTCATGTTTCTTCTTTAAGCATGGCAGCTCAAGCAGAGCCATTGCTATGGATACTCAGTCAGAACGCCATGAGCAGAGCGCATGCAGAGCGAGCAGAGAGGGAGTGACCGACAGAGAGGTACAGCTAATGGATTTACTAAACAGAGGAAAGTATTTCTGATTTTGGGCCTTAAATCTGACCGAGGCAATCGGGTTAGTCACTCCGATATCATGTTAAAAACTGCAAACATTTCTCTACACCCAATGGCAAAATGTAGACTTGCAGCGATTCATTCCAAAACCGCTAAATTGTTTTGCAAAAAAATGTCACTTATGGACTCCAAGTGACCTCTGTTCTTAAGTTTAGTTTTTTGCGTCTTTTACTTAGTTTTGTACACCAGCTTGAAACAGCTGAAAATACAATATTTTTGGTTATTGAAAATATATTTCACAGTGGTTTAGATAGTACAATGATTCTCTACACTGTACTTAAACATACACTGATATTAGGCTAACTATTAGAATTTTAGCAATCAGAAAATGTAACAAGGTTTATGCCAAATACCCCCTCAATTTGAGGTGATGGTGAAGACGATGAGGATTGCTTTGATTGTGATGGTAATAATGATCAAATCAAATGTATTTATATAGCCCTTCTTACATCAGCTGATATCTCAATGTACTGTACAGAAACCCAGCCTAAAACCCCAAACAGCAAGCAATGCAGGTGTAGAAGCACGGTGGCTAGGAAAAACTCCCTAGAAAGGCCAAAACCTAGAGAGGAACCAGGCTATGTGGGGTGTGCCGGGTGGAGATTATAACAGAACATGGCCAAGATGTTCAAATGTTCATAAATGACCAGCATGGTCCAATAATAATAAGGCAGAACAATTGAAACTGGAGCAGCAGCACGGCCAGGTGGACTGGGGGCAGCAAGGAGTCATCATGTCAGGTAGTCCTGAGGCATGGTCCTAGGGCTCAGGTCCTCCGAGAGAGAGAAAGAAAGAGAGAGAGAGAATTAGAGAGAGCATACATAAATTCACACAGGACACCGGATAGGACAGTGGAAGTACTCCAGATATAACAAACTGACCCTAGCCCCCCGACACATAAACTACTGCAGCATAAATACTGGAGGCTGAGACAGGAGGGGTCAGGAGACACTGTGGCCCCATCCGATGACAGGGCCAAACAGGAAGGATATAACCCCACCCAATTTGCCAAAGCACAGCCCCTACACCACTAGAGGGATATCTTCAACCACCAACTTACCATCCTGAGACAAGGCCGAGTATAGCCCACAAAGATCTCCACCACGGCACAACCCAAGGGGGGGTGCCAACCCAGACAGGAAGATCACATCAGTGACTCAACCCACTCAAGTGACGCACCCCTCCTAGGGACGGTATGAAAGTGCCCCAGTAAGCCAGTGACTCAGCCCCTGTAATAGGGTTAGAGGCAGAGAATCCCAGTGGAAAGAGGGGAACCGGCCATGCACAGACAGCAAGGGCGGTTCGTTGCTCCAGAGCCTTTCCGTTCACCTTCACACTCCTGGGCCAGACTACACTCAATCATATGACCCACTGAAGAGATGAGTCTTCAGTAAAGACTTAAAGGTTGAGACCGCGTCTGCGTCTCTCACATGGGTAGGCAGAGCATTTCATAAAAATGGAGCTCTATAGGAGAAAGCCCTGCCTCCAGCTGTTTGCTTAGAAATTCTAGGGGCAATTAGGAGGCTTGTGTCTTGTGACCGTAGCGTATGTGTAGGTATGTACGGCAGGACCAAATCAGATGGTGGTAATGATGATGATGGTGGTAATGATGGTGCTGGTGGTGGTGGTGATGGTGGTGATGATGATGGTGGTGGTAATGATGGGGGTGGTGGTGGTAATGATGATGATGGTAG
Source organism: Oncorhynchus tshawytscha (assembly GCF_018296145.1). NCBI lineage: Eukaryota > Metazoa > Chordata > Actinopteri > Salmoniformes > Salmonidae > Oncorhynchus > Oncorhynchus tshawytscha. The sequence goes on along the minus strand of NC_056442.1, from coordinate 56,568,017 downwards.
TAATGATGGTGCTGGTGGTGGTAATGATGATGGTGGTGTTAATGGTGATGTAATGATGGTGGTGTTGGTAATGATGATGATGATGATGACGGTAATGATGATGGTGAAGATGGTAATGATGGTGGTGATGATGATAGTGGTGGTGGTGATGATCATGATGGTGGTGGTGATGATGATGATGGTGATGATGATAGTGGTGGTGGTAATGATGATGATGATGGTGGTGGTAATGATGATGATGATGACAACGGTAATGATGATGGTATTGGTAATGATGATGATGATAGTGGTGGTGGTAATGATGATGATGATGATGGTGATGGTAATGATAGTGATGGCGATGATGATGATGATGATAGTGGTGGTGGTAATGATGATGATGATAGTGGTGGTGATGGTAATGATGATGATGATGGTGGTGATGGTTATGATGATGGTGGTGGTGGTAATGTTGATAGTGGTGGTGATGATGATGATGATGATGGTAATGATGATGGTGGTGGTGGTGGTAATGGTGATGGTGATGATGATGTTGATAGTGGTAGTGATGATGGTAATGATGATGGTGGTAATGATGATGATGATGGTGGTAATGATGGTGATGGTGATGATGATGATGGTGGTGGTAATGATGGTGGTGGTACTGATGATGGTGATGATGATGATGATGGTGGTGGTACCGATGATGGTGATGATGATGATGATGGTGGTGGTGGTGGTGATGATGGTGGTGGTGGTAATGATGGTGATGATGGTGGTGGTAATGATGGTGGTGGTACTGATGATGGTGGTGGTGGTAATGATGATGATGATGACAACGGTGATGATGATGATGATGGTGGTGGTGGTAATGATGGTGGTACTGATGATGGTGGTGGTGGTAATGATGATGATGATGGTGGTAATAATGATGTAACGATGATGATGACAACTGTAAGGATGGTAAATGAATGATTCTGTGTGTTGACTGTTGGTACAGGTGAAACAGATCATGGAGGAGGCGGTGACTAAGAAGTTTGTCCATGAAGACAGCAGCCACATCATCGGCCTATGCCGTAAGTACACACACACACACACACACACACACACACACACACACACACTCCCTCTCCGAGAGCTCCTCAGCTGATGATGTGGGGTGTCTGGGTGAAGGACAGTACTTGATGTCATTGCCAGCACATCAACGGAAAGTTAATAATCACACTGGAGTCAACAGAAACTAATCTTAAATGTTCCCTGGCCGCAAAACATATAGATATAGATGTGTTTGTGTGAGTGAGTGAGTGAGTGAGTGAGTGAGTGAGTGAGTGAGTGAGTGAGTGAGTGAGTGAGTGTGTGAGAGTGTGTGTGTGTGGCCCCGTAGTGCAGTCAGTATTGTGTGTGTGTGTGTGTGTGTGTGTGTGTGTGTGTGTGTGGTGCAGTCAGTATTTTCTGGAATGCTGCCAGTGTAGTGGGATGGGTTTATGTAGTTTCCGGCCGGATGACTGAGCTGGCGACTCACACCTTTACCACCTGATGTTCCCACCACACCGAGGAGAGGGGGGCTGTATATCTTCCCCTGTTTGCTTGTGTGTATCTGTCTCTCTGTGTTATAACTTCCTTTGTTCACTCAGATAACCATTGAGGATCTCACCGGGGGGGGGGGGCTGTAACCCTAATGGTTCTCTGTTCCTTATTTAAAGCCCTACTGTTGACCATAATCACGAGCAAGATAAATGTTGGTGCTGCACCATTTCACCAACATTTATTTAAAAAAAAAATGTAGGTTATTAAAACAACTGATTTACCCGACGTCGGTTTGCTTGAATTCCATTTAGTTCAGGGGTTTCTCTAGAGGGGAAATCAAATCAATTCACGAGAGAAATCAAGTCAAGTGTCTTGAAGTGCACTGTGTCGATTTAAACTATCAGTGTCAGGCTGTAATTGTTGCCATTAAAGGGACAAAGGGACAATCTGCAGTTGCTACATCCGTTTTTGGACTTTAATCCATCACTGATATGTACCCGTTGGACTATATATACCCATCGATTCTGGAAAAATATAACTTAGAAATGCCTCATGAGTTCAGTTGAACCGTCACACTCCACCAGATCCCCCAAATATAAACTCGTTTTTATTCCCAATGTTTGTAAACAAATACTAATATAGCCTCGTAACATGGTCAAAACCTAGAATCTTGATGTCATGGAGGGTCGGTCCTGTTTATGCATTTGCAAGGGGTTATGTTTCTCCACCCCCCCCCCCCCTTTTACTCACTCAAACGGGGACAAGGGTATCTATCGTCTTTTGTTATTTTTTTCAACTGCTGATTGCAATTTCTTCAGACGGAGAATGTGTCCTGGAGGCAGAACTGAGCGATTTCCCCTTAGATAGGCCAGCTGCAGTCAACATTGAAAATTACCCCCAAAACATTTAGGCATTGGAGTTAGATGTGTGGTTAAGGTTACGTGCCAAATCACATTTTTATAACATTGTGGCTGTGTTAGCTAGTGACCACTCTGCAGAACTGCCTCCAGAACAACGTTAAACTGCCCAAATGGCACCCGAACTGTTTTGTATGTAGTGCACTACTTTAGATTAAGGCCCCATTTGGTCAAGATTAGTTCACTATATAGGGAATAGGGTTCCATTTGGGATGCAGACTGGGATTCCCTCCTCAAAAGTTTGGACACCTACTCATGCAAGGGTTTTTCTTTATTTTTTACTATTTTCTACATTGTAGAATAATAGTGAAGACATCAAAACTATGAAATAACACATATGGAATCATGTAGTAACCAAAAAAGTATGAAACAAATCAAAATATATTTTATATTTGAAATTTTTCAAAGTATCCACCCTTTGGCTTGATGACAACTTTGCACACTCTTGGCATTCTCTCAACCAGTTTCACCTGGAATGCTTTTCTAACAGTCTTGAAGGAGTTTCCACATATGCCTCCACTCTGCGGTCCAACTCATCCCAAACCATCTCAATTGGGTTGAGGTTGTGTGACTCATCAGATCCAAGGACAGATTTCCACCGGTCTAATGTCCATTTTCTTAGTTTCTTTGCAGCAAATCGACCATGAAGGCCCGATTCACGCAGTTTCCTCTGAACAGTTGATGTTGAGATGTGTCTGTTACTTGAACTCTGAAGCATTTATTTGGGTTGCAATTTCTGAGGCTGGTAAACTCTAATGAACTTATCCTCTGCAGCAGAGGTACATTTTCCAATTTGACTGACCTTCATGTCTTAAAGTAATGATGGACTGTCGTTTCTCTTTGCTTATTTGAGCTGTTCTTGCCATATTATGGACTTGGTCTTTTACCAAATAGGGCTATCTTCTGTACACCACCCCTACCTTGTCACAACACAACTGATTGGCTCAAAGACATGAAGGAAATCAATTCTACAAATTATGTTTTAGCAAGACACACCTGTTTATTGAAATGCATTCCAGGTGACTACCCCATGAAGCTGGTTGATAGAATGCCAAGGGTGTGCAAAGCTGTCTTTGGCTATTTTTAAGAATCACTTTTTAGCTTACTACATGATTCCATATGTGTTAATTAATACACTGCTCCAAAAAATAAAGGGAACACTTAAACAACACAATGTAACTCCAAGTCAATCACACTTCTGTGAAATCAAACTGTCCACTTAGGAAGCAACACTGATTGACAATACATTTCACATGCTGTTGTGCAAATGGAATAGACAACAGGTGGAAATTATAGGCAATTAGCAAGACACCCCCAATAAAGGAGTGGTTCTGCAGGTGGTAACCACAGACCACTTCTCAGTTCCTATGCTTCCTGGCTGATGTTTTGGTCACTTTTGAATGCTGGCGGTGCTTTCACTCTAGTGGTAGCATGAGACGGAGTCTACAACCCACACAAGTGGCTCAGGTAGTGCAGCTCATCCAGGATGGCACATCAATGCGAGCTGTGGCAAGAAGGTTTGCTGTGTCTGTCAGCGTGGTGTCCAGAGCATGGAGGCGCTACCAGGAGACAGGCCAGTACATCAGGAGACGTGGAGGAGGCCGTAGGAGGGCAACAACCCAGCAGCAGGACCGCTACCTCCGCCTTTGTGCAAGGAGGAGCAGGAGGAGCACTGCCAGAGCCCTGCAAAATGACCTCCAGCAGGCCACAAATGTGCATGTATCTGCTCAAACAGTCAGAAACAGACTCCATGAGGGTGGTATGAGGGCCCGACGTCCACAGGTGGGGGTTGTGCTTACAGCCCAACACCGTGCAGGACGTTTGGCATTTGCCAGAGAACACCAAGATTGTCAAATTCGCCACATTCACATGCAAACCTCCTGCTGGGAGAGAGAGAGGGAAGCTGTGGATGGAGGTATGGTATGGAAGCTTTAGGGATGGTCATTAGAGATGCTGTTGAGGGGTGCAGCATCACTGGGGGTGCAGCATCACTGGGGGTACAGCATCTCTGGGGGTATAGCATCACTGGGGGTACAGCATCACTGGGGGTACAGCATCACTGGGGGTACAGCATCACTGGGGGTGCAGCAGGACTGGGGGTGCAGCAGGACTGGGGGTGCAGCATCACTGGGGGTGCAGCAGGATTGGGGGTGCAGCATCACTGGGGGTGCAGTAGGACTGGGGGTGCAGCAGGAGTTAGTAGACAACACCACTCTGCCTCGTTCTGTACTGGGCATAGTAAAGCTATGTGTCTGTGATTCTGTGTGAGTGAGAGAGACGTGAGTGAGAGGCATGGTGTGAACAGAGAGAGAGTGTGTTTGGGAGCATGTCTATGGGTGTGTGTGTGTGTCGTGCTTCACATACTGTATGTTTGTGTGTGTGTGTGTGTGTGTGTGTGTGTGTGTGTCGTGCTTTACATACTGTATGTTTGTGTGTGTGTGTGTGTGTGTGTGTGTGTGTGTGTGTGTGCTTCACATACTGTATGTCTGTGGGTGTGTGTGTGTGTCATACTTTACATACTGTATGTTTGTGTGTGTGTGTGTGTGTGTGTGTCTGCTTTACATACTGTATGTCTGTGGGTGTGTGGAGTGGGTGTGTGATTCTCTGTGGCAGTAGTTGAGAGAGAGGCTTTAGTGAGCCGAGACCAACTCAGAACTTAAGGGTCCAGTCACCATTCACGACTCAGCGTTTCAAACTACATAGTGCACCCCTTTAGATCTGAGTCCCACGGCACCCTATTCCCTACATAGTGCAGTATTTTTGAGTGTGTGTGTGTTGACCTGAGTAGTTCTGGCCATCCTCCTCTGGTCCTAGCTGGGTACACAGTGTGTGTGTGTGTTGACCTGAGTAGTTCTGGCCATCCTCCTCTGGTCCTAGCTGGGTACACAGTGTGTGTGTGTTGACCTGAGTAGTTCTGGCCATCCTCCTCTGGTCCTAGCTGGGTACACAGTGTGTGTGTGTGTGACCTGAGTAGTTCTGGCCATCCTCCTCTGGTCCTAGCTGGGTACACAGTGTGTGTGTGTTGACCTGAGTAGTTCTGGCCATCCTCCTCTGGTCCTAGCTGGGTACACAGTGTGTGTGTGTTGACCTGAGTAGTTCTGGCCATCCTCCTCTGGTCCTAGCTGGGTACACAGTGTGTGTGTGTTGACCTGAGTAGTTCTGGCCATCCTCCTCTGGTCCTAGCTGGGTACACAGTGTGTGTGTGTGACCTGAGTAGTTCTGGCCATCCTCCTCTGGTCCTAGCTGGGTACACAGTGTGTGTGTGTTGACCTGAGTAGTTCTGGCCATCCTCCTCTGGTCCTAGCTGGGTACACAGTGTGTGTGTGTGACCTGAGTAGTTCTGGCCATCCTCCTCTGGTCCTAGCTGGGTACACAGTGTGTGTGTGTGTGTGACCTGAGTGTTCTGGCCATCCTCCTCTGGTCCTAGCTGGGTACACAGTGTGTGTGTGTGTGTGTGTTGACCTGAGTAGTTCTGGCCATCCTCCTCTGGTCCTAGCTGGGTACACAGTGTGTGTGTTGACCTGAGTAGTTCTGGCCATCCTCCTCTGGTCCTAGCTGGGTACACAGTGTGTGTGTGTTGACCTGAGTAGTTCTGGCCATCCTCCTCTGGTCCTAGCTGGGTACACAGTGTGTGTGTGTGTGTTGACCTGAGTAGTTCTGGCCATTCTCCTCTGGTCCTAGCTGGGTACACAGTGTGTGTGTGTTGACCTGAGTAGTTCTGGCCATCCTCCTCTGGTCCTAGCTGGGTACACAGTGTGTGTGTGTTGACCTGAGTAGTTCTGGCCATCCTCCTCTGGTCCTAGCTGGGTACACAGTGTGTGTGTGTTGACCTGAGTAGTTCTGGCCATCCTCCTCTGGTCCTAGCTGGGTACACAGTGTGTGTGTGTTTGATTTATTTTGCTTTTATTTAACCGGTCAAAAAGTCATTGAGAACACATTCTCTTTTACAATAATGACCTTAGTGTGTGTGTGTGTGTGTGTGTGTGTGTGTGTATAGCTGGGAACACAATGTAGCGGTTCGCCCCTCTCTCGGACACTGGGAGAATACTCAGAATACAGCAGGATATTGACCACCAGCTTACACACACACACACACACACACACACACACACACACACACACACACACACACACACACACACACACACACACACACACACACACACACACACACACACACAGACACAGACACATTTACATGCACACAGACACAACACACTGCTATTTTCAGGATATCATGGTAGACAACAGACAGACACAGACACATTTACATGCACACAGACACAAACTGTACCTGCTATTTTCAGGATATCATGGTAGACTGGGGTTCAGAACAGGTAGAGGTAGAGGGGTTCAGTACAGGTAGAGAGGGTTCAGTACAGGTAGAGAGGGTTCAGTACAGGTAGAGATGGTTCAGTACAGGTAGAGATGGTTCAGAGGTAGGGTTCAGTACAGGTAGAGAGGGTTCAGTACAGGTAGAGAGGGTTCAGAGGGTTCACAGGTAGAGAGAGGTTCAGTACAGGTAGAGAGGTTCAGTACAGGTAGAGATGGTTCAGTACAGGTAGAGAGGGTTCAGTACAGGTAGAGAGAACAGGTAGATTCAGAGGTAGGGGGTTCAGTACAGGTAGAGATGGTTCAGGTAGAGAGGGTTCACAGGTAGAGATGGTTCAGTACAGGTAGAGAGGGTTCAGTACAGGTAGAGAGAACAGGTAGGGTTCAGTACAGGTAGAGATGTTCAGTACAGGTAGAGAGGGTTCAGTACAGGTAGAGAGGGTTCAGAACAGGTAGAGGGTTCAGAACAGGGTTCAGTACAGGTAGAGAGAACAGGGAGAGGGTTCAGAACAGGTAGAGAGGGTTCAGTACAGGTAGAGAGGTTCAGTACAGGTAGAGATAGGTTCAGAACAGGTAGAGATGGTTCAGTACAGGTAGAGATGGTTCAGTACAGGTAGAGAGGGTTCAGTACAGGGTAGAGATGGTTCAGAGACAGGGTAGAGATGTTCAGTAGTACAGGTAGAGAGGGTTCAGTAGTTCACAGGTAGAGAGGGTTCAGAACAGGTAGAGAGGGTTCAGTACAGGTAGAGAGGGTTCAGTACAGGTAGAGAGGGTTCAGTACAGGTAGAGATGGTTCAGTACAGGTAGAGATGGTTCAGTACAGGTAGAGAGTACAGGTGGTTCAGAAGGTAGAGAGGGTTCAGGTAGAGATGGGTTCAGTACAGGTAGAGAGGGTTCAGTACAGGTAGAAGAGAGGGTTCAGAACAGGTAGAGAGGGTTCAGTACAGGTAGAGAGGGTTCAGTACAGGTAGAGAGGGTTCAGTACAGGAGAGGGTTCAGAGGTAGAGATGGTTCAGTACAGGTAGAGAGGGTTCAGTACAGGTAGAGAGGGTTCAGTACAGGTAGAGAGGGTTCAGACAGGTAGAGAGGTTCAGTACAGGTAGAGATGGTTCAGTACAGGTAGAGAGGGTTCAGTACAGGTAGAGAGGGTACAGGTAGAGAGGGTTCAGTACAGGTAGAGAGGGTTCAGTACAGGTATAGAGAGGGTTCAGTACAGGTAGAGATGGTTCAGTACAGGTAGAAGAAGGTAGAGAGGGTTCAGTACAGGTAGAGATGGTTCAGAACAGGTAGAGATGTTCAGTACAGGTAGAGAGGGTTCAGTACAGGTAGAAGAAGGTTCAGAGGTAGGGTTCAGTACAGGTAGAGAGGGTTCAGTACAGGTAGAGAGGTTCAGTACAGGTAGAGAGGGTTCAGTACAGGTAGAGATGGTTCAGTACAGGTAGAGATGGTTTCAGTACAGGTAGAGATGGTTCAGTACAGGTAGAGATGTTCAGTACAGGTAGAGAGGGTTCAGTACAGGTAGAAGAAGGTAGAGAGGGTTCAGTACAGGTAGAGGTAGGGTTCAGTACAGGTAGAGAGGGTTCAGTACAGGTAGAGATGGTTCAGTACAGGTAGAGATGGTTCAGTACAGATAGAGATGGTTCAGTACAGGTAGAGATGGTTCAGTACAGATAGAGATGGTTCAGTACAGGTAGAGATGGTTCAGAACAGGTAGAGATGTTCAGTACAGGTAGAGAGGGTTCAGTACAGGTAGAAGAAGGTAGAGAGGGTTCAGTACAGGTAGAGAGGGTTCAGTACAGGTAGATAGGGTTCAGTACAGGTAGAGATGGTTCAGTACAGGTAGAGATGGTTCAGTACAGGTAGAGATGGTTCAGTACAGGTAGAGATGGTTCAGAACAGGTAGAGATGTTCAGTACAGGTAGAGAGGGTTCAGTACAGGTAGAAGAAGGTAGAGAGGGTTCAGTACAGGTAGAGAGGGTTCAGTACAGGTAGAGAGGGTTCAGTACAGGTAGAGAGGGTTCAGTACAGGTAGAGAGGGTTCAGTACAGGTAGAGAGGGTTCAGTACAGGTAGAGATGGTTCAGTACAGGTAGAGATGGTTCAGTACAGGTAGAGATGGTTCAGTACAGGTAGAGATGGTTCAGTACAGGTAGAGATGGTTCAGTACAGATAGAGAGGGTTCAGTACAGGTAGAGATGGTTCAGAACAGGTAGAGATGTTCAGTACAGGTAGAGAGGGTTCAGTACAGGTAGAAGAAGGTAGAGAGGGTTCAGTACAGGTAGAGAGGGTTCAGTACAGGTAGAGATGGTTCAGTACAGGTAGAGATGGTTCAGTACAGGTAGAGATGGTTCAGTACAGGTAGAGATGGTTCAGTACAGGTAGAGATGGTTCAGTACAGGTAGAGATGGTTCAGAGAGGTAGAGGTAGAGGGGTTCAGTACAGGTAGAAGTACAGGTAGAGAGGGTTCAGTACAGGTAGAGAGGGTTCAGTACAGGTAGAGATGGTTCAGTACAGGTAGAGATGGTTCAGTACAGGTAGAGATGGTTCAGTACAGGTAGAGATGGTTCAGTACAGGTAGAGAGGGTTCAGTACAGGTAGAGAGGGTTCAGTACAGGTAGAGAGGGTTTCAGTAGAGAGGGTTCAGAGGTAGGGGTTCAGTACAGGTAGAGAGGGTTCAGTACAGGTAGAGAGGGTTCAGTACAGGTAGAGAGGGTTCAGTAGAGGTAGAGAGGGTTCAGTAGAGGGTTCAGAGAGGGTTCAGTACAGGTAGAGAGGGTTCAGTAGAGATAGAGAGGGTTCAGTAGAGGTAGAGAGGGTTCAGTAGAGGTAGAGAGGGTTCAGTAGAGGTAGAGAGGGTTCAGTAGAGGTAGAGAGGGTGCCATGGCAGCGTGAAGCTAGTGAGGAGCACCGACAGATTTTGTACCTCATTAATGTGATAAACACAATTCTGACACAGCTTTTAAGATTTCTTACCCATCCACGGCAACGTGTGACTCAGGTTCATCTTCATGGGAGCTGGCCAAACCTCCTAGCCTAGTGGTTAGAGTGTTGGACTAGTAACCGGAAGGTTGCAAGTTCAAACCCCCGAGCTGACAAGGTACAAATCTGTCGTTCTGCCCCTGAACAGGCAGTTAACCCACTGTTCCTAGGCCGTCATTGAAAATAAGAATTTGTTCTTAACTGACTTGCCTAGTTAAATAAAGGTAAAATAACTAAAAAAAATACGTATATAGTGCACTGCTTTTGAACAGGGCCCACAGGGCATAGGGTGCCCTTTTGGGTTACACCGGCTGTGAGAGCTGGTCAAACACAGCCCTGTTGCTAATGTGTCAAAATAACTTAGCAGTATTGGTAAGACATGAATTCTATCAGTCCCTTCAAGTGCTCCCACTACTTGTTGGACAGTTATTTAAAAGTCTCCTTCATGGTGTGTTATGTAGGCCACAGTCCTACATTACGTCCTACGTCACACCCCTATATTTATCCCAACCTGTTTTGAAAAGTTGGACTGGTGTGTTGGTGAGAATCTCACATCCTCCTCACCAGTGTTATGTAGAAGTCAGCATTATGTAGCTATAGACAGAGTCTATTGTAAAGAAGGAGCCAACTGTCCACGTTATCATCCTAGTTAACAAGCTGTGGGCTGTTTGGGAGGCCAGCCAACGCAGGCGGGGTCTCCTAACTCCTAACTCCTAGCTAGGGACCAACGCAGGCGGGGTGTCCTAGCTCCTAACTCCTAGCTCCTAGCCAGGGACCAACGCAGGCGGGGTGTCCTAGCTCCTAGCCAGGGACCAACGCAGGTGGGGTGTCCTAATTCCTAATTCCTAGCTCCTAGCCAGGGACCAACGCAGGCGGGGTGTCCTAGCTCCTAGCCAGGGACCAACGCAGGCCATCCATGATATAAAAATTCTAACTCCTAACTCCTAGCTCCTAGCCAGGGACCCAGGCAGACGGGGTGTCCTAGCTCCTAACTCCTAGCTCCTAACTCCTAGCTCCTAACTCCTAGCTCCTAACTCCTAGCTCCTAGCCAGGGACCAATGCAGGTGGGGTGTCCTAGCTCCTAATTCCTAGCTCCTAACTCCTAGCTCCTAACTCCTAGCCAGGGACCAATGCAGGCGGGGTGTCCTAACTCCTAGCTCCTAACTCCTAGCTCCTAACTCCTAGCCAGGGACCAATGCAGGTGGGGTGTCCTAACTCCTAACTCCTAGCTCCTAACTCCTAGCCAGGGACCAATGCAGGTGGGGTGTCCTAGCTCCTAGCTCCTAACTCCTAGCTCCTAACTCCTAGCCAGGGACCAACGCAGGTGGGGTGTCCTAACTCCTAGCTCCTAGCTCCTAGCCAGGGACCAACGCAGGTGGGGTGTCCTAACTCCTAGCTCCTAGCCAGGGACCAACGCAGGCGGGGTGTTCTAACTCCTAGCTCCTAACTCCTAGCTCCTAACTCCTAGCTCCTAACTCCTAGCTCCTAACTCCTAGCTCCTAGCCAGGGACCAACGCAGGTGGGGTGTCCTAACTCCTAGCTCCTAACTCCTAGCTCCTAGCCAGGGACCAACGCAGGTGGGGTGTCCTAACTCCTAGCTCCTAACTCCTAGCTCCTAGCCAGGGACCAAGGCAGGCATGGTGTCCTAACTCCTAGCTCCTAGCCAGGGACCAAGGCAGGCGGGGTGTCCTAACTCCTAGCTCCTAACTCCTAGCCAGGGACCAAGGCAGGCATGGTGTCTTAACTCCTAGCTCCTAGCCAGGGACCAACGCAGCCGTGGTGTCCTAACTCCTAGCTCCTAGCCAGGGACCAACGCAGGTGGGGTGTCCTAGCTCCTAGCTAGGGACCAATGCAGGCGGGGTGTCCTAACTCCTATCTAGGGACCAACGCAGGCGGGGTGTCCTAGCTCCTAGCTAGGGACCAACGCAGGCGGGGTGTCCTAGCTCCTAGCTAGGGACCAACGCAGGCGGGGTGTCCTAGCTCCCAGCTAGGGACCAACGCAGGCGGGGTGTCCTAGCTCCTAGCTAGGGACCAACGCAGGCAGGGTGTTCTAACTCCTAGCTCCTAGCCAGGGACCAACGCAGGCTGGGTATCCTAACTCCTAGCTCCTAGCCAGGGACCAACGGATAGATGGGAAAATGACCGTCCTCCTCCTCAATCACTGAGGCCCCATCTCAATTTGCACCCTATTCCCTATTTCATTTACAGTCCTATGAATATATAATGGTAAATAATGGTTGGAAGTGCAAAGCGGGATTTAAAGGGGCAATCAGGAGTTGAAGCAATAACGAAGCGTGGTCCCCGCCCCTGTTTCTGTAGAAAGCTGAGAGGGATGGGGCTGGAAAAATGTGACCACTCTCAAATTCATAGACAGAGCTTTGGATGCAAAGGAATGACCATCCCTGATATAAACATTTATAGTTTCAACCATGTTATGAGGCTATGTTTACATTTACTTTGTTTACAAACATCGGAGTAAAACCAGCTGATATTTTGGGTTCTGATTGGAAGGACAGTTGAACAAAACTCACGAGACATAGAGAAAGTATTCAGATCACTTGACTTTTTCCACATTCTGTTACGTTACAGCCTTATTCTAAAATGGATTTAATCGTTTTTCCCCCCCTCATCATTCTACACACAATATCCCATAATGCGAAAGCGAAAACAGGTTTTTAGAAATTTTTGTAAAACGTATTAAAAATAAATAACTGAAATATCACATTTACTTAAGTATTCAGACCCTTTACTCAGTACTTTGTTGAAGCACCTTTGGCAGTGATTACAGACTCGAGTCTTCTTCAACAGCGCCGTCTCAACCTCAGGAGGCTAAAGAAATTTGGCTTAAAACCTAAAACCCTCACAAACTTCTACAGATGCACAATCGAGAGCATCCTTTCGGGTTGTTTCACCGCCTGGTACGGCAACTGCACCGCCCACAACCGTAAAGCTCTACAGAGGGTGTGAGGTCTGCCCATCGCATTGCCGGGGGCAATCTTCCCGCCCTCCTGGACACCTATAGCACCCGATAACATAGGAACGCCCAAAAGATCATCAAGGAAAACAATCATCCAAGCCACTGCCTGTTCACACCGCTATCATCCAGAAGGCGAGGTCAGTGCAGGAGCATCAAAGCAGGGACCGAGAGACTGAAAAACAGCTTCTATCTCAAGGCCATCAGACTGCTAAACAGCCATCACTAGCACATCAGGGGCGGCTGCCTATAAACATACAGTTGTGGCCAAAAGTTTTGAGAATGACACAAATATTCATTTCCACAAAGTTTGCTGCTTCAGTGTCTTTAGATATTTTTGTCAGATGTTACTATGGAATACTGAAGTATTAATTACAAGCATTTCATAAGTGTCAAAGGCTTTTATTGACAATTACATGAAGTTGATGCAAAGAGGCTATTTCTTTTTCAAGAACTCTGCAATCTGCCCGGGTATGCTGTCAATAAACTTCTGGGCCACATCCTGATTGATGGCAGCCCATTCTTGCATAATCAATGCTTGTAGTTTGTAAACCTGATGTTAAAGGAGAGGGAGGGATTATAACAGTAAACCTGATATTAAAGGAGAGAGAGGGATTATAACAGTAAACCTGATGTTAAAGGAGAGGGAGGGAGAGAGGGATTATAACAGTAAACCTGATATTAAAGGACAGAGAGGGATTATAACAGTAAACCTGATATTAAAGGAGAGAGAGGGATTATAACAGTAAACCTGATGTTAAAGGAGAGATAGGGAGAGAGGGATTATAACAGTAAACCTGATGTTAAAGGAGAGGGAGGGATTATAACAGTAAACCTGATATTAAAGGAGAGAGAGGGAGAGAGGGATTATAACAGTAAACCTGATGTTAAAGGAGAGGGAGGGATTATAACAGTAAACCTGATATTAAAGGAGAGAGAGGGAGAGAGGGATTATAACAGTAAACCTGATGTTAAAGGAGCGGGAGGGATTATAACAGTAAACTTGATATTAAAGGAGAGAGCGGGATTATAACAGTAAACCTGATATTAAAGGAGAGGCAGGGATTATAACAGTAAACCTGATGTTAAAGGAGAGGGAGGGATTATAACAGTAAACCTGATGTTAAAGGAGAGAGAGGGATTATAACAGTAAACCTGATGTTAAAGGAGAGGGAGGGATTATAACAGTAAACCTGATATTAAAGGAGAGGCAGGGATTATAACAGTAAACCTGATGTTAAAGGAGAGGGAGGGATTATAACAGTAAACCTGATGTTAAAGGAGAGAGAGGGATTATAACAGTAAACCTGATATTAAAGGAGAGAGAGGGAGAGAGGGATTATAACAGTAAACCTGATATTAAAGGAGAGTGAGGGATTATAACAGTAAACCTGATGTTAAAGGAGAGGGAGGGATTATAACAGGAAACCTGATATTAAAGGAGAGAGAGGGAGAGAGGGATTATAACAGGAAACCTGATGTTAAAGGAGAGGGAGGGATTATAACAGTAAACCTGATGTTAAAGGAGCGGGAGGGATTATAACAGTAAACCTGATATTAAAGGAGAGAGCGGGATTATAACAGGAAACCTGATGTTAAAGGAGAGGGAGGGATTATAACAGTAAACCTGATGTTAAAGGAGAGGGAGGGATTATAACAGGAAACCTGATGTTAAAGGAGAGGGAGGGATTATAACAGTAAACCTGATATTAAAGGGAGAGGGGAGGAGGGATTATAACAGTAAACCTGATATTAAAGGAGAGGGAGGGATTATAACAGTAAACCTGATGTTAAAGGAGAGGGAGGGAGAGAGGGATTATAACAGTAAACCTGATGTTAAAGGAGAGAGGAGGGATTATAACAGTAAACCTGATGTTAAAGGAGAGGGAGGGATTATAACAGTAAACCTGATGTTAAAGGAGAGGGAGGGATTATAACAGTAAACCTGATGTTAAAGGAGAGAGAGGGAGAGAGGGATTATAACAGGAAACCTGATGTTAAAGGAGAGGGAGGGATTATAACAGTAAACCTGATGTTAAAGGAGAGGGAGGGATTATAACAGTAAACCTGATGTTAAAGGAGAGGGAGGGATTATAACAGTAAACCTGATGTTAAAGGAGAGGCAGGGATTATAACAGTAAACCTGATGTTAAAGGAGAGGGAGGGATTATAACAGTAAACCTGATGTTAAAGGAGAGAGAGGGATTATAACAGTAAACCTGATATTAAAGGAGAGGGAGGGATTATAACAGTAAACCTGCTGTTAAAGGAGAGGGAGGGATTATAACAGTAAACCTGATATTAAAGGAGAGAGAGGGAGAGAGGGATTATAACAGTAAACCTGATATTAAAGGAGAGAGGGATTATAACAGTAAACCTGATGTTAAAGGAGAGGGAGGGATTATAACAGGAAACCTGATATTAAAGGAGATAGAGGGAGAGAGGGATTATAACAGGAAACCTGATGTTAAAGGAGAGGGAGGGATTATAACAGTAAACCTGATGTTAAAGGAGCGGGAGGGATTATAACAGTAAACCTGATATTAAAGGAGAGAGCGGGATTATAACAGTAAACCTGATGTTAAAGGAGAGGGAGGGATTATAACAGTAAACCTGATGTTAAAGGAGAGGGAGGGATTATAACAGTAAACCTGATGTTAAAGGAGAGAGAGGGATTATAACAGTAAACCTGATATTAAAGGAGAGAGAGGGAGAGGGGATTATAACAGTAAACCTGATATTAAAGGAGAGGGAGGGATTATAACAGTAAACCTGATGTTAAAGGAGAGGGAGGGAGGGATTATAACAGTAAACCTGATGTTAAAGGAGAGGGAGGGAGGGGGATTATAACAGTAAACCTGATATTAAAGGAGAGGGAGGGATTATAACAGTAAACCTGATGTTAAAGGAGAGGGAGGGATTATAACAGTAAACCTGATGTTAAAGGAGAGGGAGGGAGAGAGGGATTATAACAGTAAACCTGATGTTAAAGGAGAGGGAGGGATTATAACAGTAAACCTGATGTTAAAGGAGAGAGAGGGATTATAACAGTAAACCTGATGTTAAAGGAGAGGGAGGGATTATAACAGTAAACCTGATGTTAAAGGAGAGGGAGGGATTATAACAGTAAACCTGATGTTAAAGGAGAGGGAGGGATTATAACAGTAAACCTGATGTTAAAGGAGAGGGAGGGATTATAACAGTAAATCTGATATTAAAGGAGAGAGAGGGATTATAACAGTAAACCTGATGTAAAGGAGAGGGAGGGATTATAATTATGTCATATGTTTTACCCCCGACACCACTTTCAATAACTTTGTAGAACAGTCCTGTATGCCAAATAGAATCAAATGCTTTTTGGAAGTCAATAAAGCAATATTTTTAATTTTTGGGGGGTGGACATGTTTATCTATCAGGGTGTGTAGGGTGTAAATATGATCGGTTGTGCGATGTTTGGTATAAATCCAATTTGTCTTTTACTCAAGACATTGTGCTTATTAAGGAAGTTTAGAACTCTTACATTTATAATACTACAGAAAACCTTCCCCAGGTTACTGTTCACACAAATGCCTCAGGGATGTCAGGGAAATAACCTACAATCAATTAAATCAAATTAAACAGTTTTAATATAGCCAATTGAAATTTTGCACTAGTGAGTTTGAGCATCTCATTGAGGATACCATCAGGTCCGCATGCTTTTTTAAATCTGAGGGCCTGAAGTTTCTTATAGAGCTCCTGGTCAGTAATAGTTTAGTTTCTTATAGAGCTCCTGGTCAGTAATAGTTTAGTTTCTTATAGAGCTCCTGGTCAGTAATAGTTTAGTTTCTTATAGAGCTCCTGGTCAGTAATAGTTTAGTTTCTTATAGAGCTCCTGGTCAGTAATAGTTTAGTTTCTTATAGAGCTCCTGGTCAGTAATAGTTTAGTTTCTTATAGAGCTCCTGGTCAGTAATAGTTTAGTTTCTTATAGAGCTCCTGGTCAGTAATAGTTTAGTTTCTTATAGAGCTCCTGGTCAGTAATAGTTTAGTTTCTTATAGAGCTCCTGGTCAGTAATAGTTTAGTTTCTTATAGAGCTCCTGGTCAGTAATAGTTTAGTTTCTTATAGAGCTCCTGGTCAGTAATAGTTTAGTTTCTTATAGAGCTCCTGGTCAGTAATAGTTTAGTTTCTTATAGAGCTCCTGGTCAGTAATAGTTTAGTTTCTTATAGAGCTCCTGGTCAGTAATAGTTTAGTTTCTTATAGAGCTCCTGGTCAGTAATAGTTTAGTTTCTTATAGAGCTCCTGGTCAGTAACTGTGGAGTCCAATGGATTTTGATTGTCCTTTATAGCTTTTTCTAATCCATTCAACTTCTCATGAATTTGTCATTGTTCTGCGTTTGTGTCAATTTGAACGGTGTTGTAGAGTGTTTTAAAATGGGTTGTCCATATGTCACCATTTTGTATCACTAATTCCTCGTTTAGATTTTTAAAGTTTTTTTCCAAAGTTGTTGCCAGAAGTTGTGTGTGTGTTTATGGACTCCTCAATTAGTGTCAGTTGCTTGCTGTTGTACTGTGCATTTTTGGTTCTGAGTGTTACGTTTATAGAGTTTTAAAGTCTCACAGTAATTCACCATTATTTGGGTCTCTGTGCTTTTGGTTGGATAGTGTTCTATGTTTTTTCCTTATAATTTTACAATCTGCATCAAACCAGTTGTCATCTGTGGTCTTTTTTTTATTTTGTTTTTTATCAATTTCAGTTGTGCTTCTTTTGCCGTTTGCCTGAATATATAGTTGATGTTTTTACTGCTAGATTGATGCCTTCTTCACTGTGAGTGAATGTGGTCTCCAGAAAGTTATCTAAGAGTCTTTGGATATTTTGGTTACAGGTTGCTTTCTGGTTTCTTTTCTGCAGTTTCGGGCCCATCTGTATACATTTCTGATGTTGTACAACTTACTGGGCTCTCTCTCTCTGTCTCTCTCTGTCTCTCTCTGTCTCTCTCTGTCTCTCTCTGTCTCTCTCTGTCTCTCTCTGTCTCTCTCTCAATTCAATTCAATTCAAGGGCTTTATTGGCATGGGAAACGTGTTAACATTGCCAAAGCAAGCGAGGTAGATAATATATAAAGTGAAATAAACAATAAAAATTAACAGTAGACATCACACATACAGAAGTTTCAAAACAATAAAGACATTACAAATGTCATATTATATATATATATATATATACAGTGTTTTAACAATGTCAAATGGTAAAGGACACAAGATAAAATAAATAAGCATAGATATGGGTTGTATTTACAATGGTGTTCTTCACTGGTTGCCCTTTTCTCGTGGCAACAGGTCACAAATCTTGCTGCTTTGATGGCACACTGTGGAATTTCACCCAGTAGATATGGGAGTTTTTCAAAATTGGATTTGTTTTCGAATTCTTTGTGGATCTGTGTAATCTGAGGGAAATATGTTTCTCTAATATGGTCATACATTGGACAGGAGGTTAGGAAGTGCTGCCCAGTTTCCACCTCATTTTGTGGGCAGTGAGCACATAGCCTGTCTTCTCTTGAGAGCCATGTCTGCCTACGGCGGCCTTTCTCAATAGCAAGGCTATGCTCGCTGAGTCTGTACATAGTCAAAGCTTTCCTTAATTTTGGGTCAGTCACAGTGGTCAGGTATTCTGCCGCTGTGTACTCTTTGTGTAGGGCCAAATAGCATTCTAGTTTGCTCTGTTTTTTTGTTAATTCTTTCCAATGTGTCAAGTAGTTATCTTTTTGTTTTCTCTCTCTCTCTGTCTCTCTCTCTCTTTGTCTCTCTGTCTCTCTCTCTCTCTGTCTCTCTCTCTGTCTCTCTCTGTCTCTCTCTCTTTGTCTCTCTCTCTTTGTCTCTCTCTCTTTGTCTCTCTCTGTCTCTCTCTCTCTTTGTCTCTCTCTCTTTGTCTCTCTCTCTCTTTGTCTGTCTCTCTCTCTCTGTCTCTCTCTTTCTGTCTCTCTCTCTCTGTCTCTCTCTCTCACTCACCAGAATCTTTCTTTCCCTGGTCGTCTGTATTCCTCCCCATCTGGCAGAGTCCCTGTGTTACCGCAGCAGCACGTTACTGTGATCTCACAGACAAACAGCAGCCCTCCCAGATGCACAGGCATATACTGTACATGGGGCTGCGCACACACACACAGACACACACACACACAGACACAGGGACACACGCACAGGCATTAACAAAGACACACACACAGACACATACGCAGGCACACACACACACACACACACACACACACACACACACACACACACACACACACACACACACACACACACACACACACACACATTAACAAAGACACACACACAAACTCACACACACACACACACACAGGCATTAACAAAGACACACACACAAAGGCTCACACACAGGCACACACACACACACACACACATCTCTCATGGCTTTGCCGTGAGGTTTTGATATTTCTTAATTATTATTAAACGTCACCGATTGAAACGCTATTTAGCGCGTTACACTCACCCCCCTTTTGACCTCCTCCTTTTCCGCAGCAACCAGTCAACAGCATCAATGTAACTTTAGTCCATCCCCTAGCTGGGCTCGAACCAGGGACCCTCTGCACACATCAACAACTGACACCCACGAAGCATCGTTATCCACAAAAGAGGCGGCCCTTTCAGAGCAAGTGACGTCACCGATTGAAACGCTATTAGCCCGCACCACCGCTAACTAGCTAGCCATTTCACATCGGTTACACATAGGCCAATTAGCATGATATTATCAAAACCTCGTTCAATCTCGTACAACCTCGTTCAAACCTCGTACAACCTCGTACAACCTCGAACAACCTCGTACAACCTCGTACAATGTCGACCAATTGCGCTCACGTTGGTCGGGTTGCTAAGCTAATCATCAAGCAAATCCCTTCTCAAAGTAAGGGTATGAGTCAGGAAACCTGCCTATTTTCCTTGAAAGTACGTAATGTCATGATTCCAAAGTTACTACCGAAGCAAGTTAATTATCTCACATCTCAAAAAAGGTTTGTAATGTTGTGAGGTGGCAGGTAGCCTAGTGGTTAGAGCGTTAGGCCAGTAACCAGCAGGTAGCCTAGTGGTTAGAGCGTTGGGCCAGTAACCAGCAGGTAGCCTAGTGGTTAGAGTGTTGGGCCAGTAACCAGCAGGTAGCCTAGTGGTTAGAGTGTTGGGCCAGTAACCAGCAGGTAGCCTAGTGGTTAGAGCGTTGGGCCAGTAACCAACAGGTAGTCTAGTGGTTAGAGGGGTGGCAGGTAGCCTAGTGGTTAGAGGCCAGTTGGGCCAGTAACCAACAGGTAGCCTAGTGGTTAGAGGGGTGGCAGGTAGCCTAGTGGTTAGAGAGTTGGGCCAGTAACCAGCAGGTAGTCTAGTGGTTAGAGCGTTGGGCCAGTAACCAACAGGTAGCCTAGTGGTTAGAGGGGTGGCAGGTAGCCTAGTGGTTAGAGAGTTGGGCCAGTAACCAGCAGGTAGTCTAGTGGTTAGAGCGTTGGGCCAGTAACCAACAGGTAGCCTAGTGGTTAGAGGGGTGGCAGGTAGCCTAGTGGTTAGAGAGTTGGGCCAGTAACCAGCAGGTAGCCTAGTGGTTAGAGGGGTGGCAGGTAGCCTAGTGGTTAGAGAGTTGGGCCAGTAACCAGCAGGTAGCCTTGTGGTTAGAGTGTTGGGCCAGTAACCAGCAGGTAGCCTAGTGGTTAGAGTGTTGGGCCAGTAACCAACAGGTAGCCTAGTGGTTAGAGCGTTGGGCCAACAGGTAGCCTAGTGGTTAGAGCCAGTAACCAGGTAGCCTAGTGGTTAGAGCGTTGGGCCAGTAACCAGCAGGTAGCCTAGTGGTTAGAGCGTTGGGCCAGTAACCAGCAGGTAGCCTAGTGGTTAGAGCGTTGGGCCAGTAACCAGCAGGTAGCCTAGTGGTTAGAGTGTTGGGCCAGTAACCAGCAGGTAGCCTAGTGGTTAGAGTGTTGGGCCAGTAACCAACAGGTAGCCTAGTGGTTAGAGCGTTGGGCCAGTAACCAACAGGTAGCCTAGTGGTTAGAGCGTTGGGCCAGTAACCAACAGGTAGCCTAGTGGTTAGAGCGTTGGGCCAGTAACCAAAAGGTTTCTAGATCGAATTTAACCGGATAGGCTAGTTGAGAACAAGTTCTCATTTACAATTGGGACCTGGTCAAGATAAAGCAAAGCAGTTCAACACAACACAGAGTTACACATGGAATAAACAAACATACAGTCAATAACACAGTAGAAAAAGTCTATATACAGTGTGTGCAAATGAGGTAAGATAAGGGAGGTAAGGCATTAAATAGGCCATGGTGGCAAAGTAATTACAATATAGCAATTAAACACTGAAATTGTAGATGTGCAGAAGATGAATGTGCAATTAGAGATACTGGTGTGCAAAGGAGCAAGATAAATCAAATAAATACTGTATGGGGATGAGGTAGTTGGATGGGCTATTTACAGATGGGCTATGCACAGGTGCAGTGATCTGTGAGCTGCTCTGACAGCTGGTGCTTAAAGTTAGTGAGGGAGGCATGAGTCTCCAGCTTCAGTGATTGTTGCAGTTCGTTCCAGTCATTGGCAGCAGAGAACTGTAAGGAAAGGCGGCCAAAGGAGGAATTGGCTTTGGGGGTGACCAGTGAGATATACCTGCTGGAGTGCGTGCTACGGGTGGGTGCTGCTATGGTGAACAGTGAGCTGAGATAAGGCGGGGCTTTACCTAGCAGAGACTTGAAGATGACCTGAAGCCAGTGGGTTTGGCGACGAGTATGAAGCGAGGGCCAGCCAACGAGAGCATACAGGTCGCAGTGGTGGGTAGTATATGGGGTTTTGGTGACAAAACGGATGCCACTGTGATAGACTGCATCCAATTTGTTGAGTAGAGTGTTGGAGGCTATTTTGTAAATGACATCGCCGAAGTTGAGGATCGGTAGGATGGTCAGTTTTACGAAGGTATGTTTGGCAGCATGAGTGAAGGATGCTTTGTTGCAAAATAGGAAGCCAATTCTAGATTTAATTTTGGATTGGAGATGCTTAATGTGAGTCCGGAAGGAGAGTTTACAGTCTAGCCAGACACCTAAGTATTTGCAGTTGTCCACATATCCTAAGTCAGAACCTTCCAGAGTAGTGAAGCTGGACAGGCGGGCAGGTGTGGACAGCGATCGGTTGTAGAGTATGCATTTAGTTTTACTTGCATTTAATAGCAGTTGGAGGCCACGGAAGGGGAGTTGTATGGCATTAAAGCTTGTCTGGAGGTTAGTTAACACAGTGTCCAACGAAGGGCCAGAAGTATACAGAATGGTGTCGTCTGCGTAGAGGTGGATCAGAGAATCACCAGCAGCAAGAGCGACATCATTGATGTACACAGAGAAAAGAGTCGGCCAGAGAATTGAACCCTGTTGCACACCCATAGAGACTGCCAGCGGTCTGGACAACAGGCCCTCCGATTTGACACACTGAACTCTATCAGTGAAGTAGTTGGTGAACCAGGTGAGGCACTCATTTGAGAAACCAAAGCTGTTGATTCTGCCGATAAGAATGTGGTGATTGACAGAGTCAAAAGCCTTGGCCAGGTCAATGAATATGGCTGCACAGTATTGCCTATTATCGATGGCGGTTATGATATCGTTTAGTACCTTGAGCGTGGCTGAGGTGCACCCATGACCAGCTCTGAAACCAGATTGCATAGCGGAGAAGGTACGGTGGGATTCGAAATGGTCGATAATCTGTTTGTTAACTTGGCTTTCGAAGACTTCAGAAAGGCAGGGTAGGATGGATATAGGTCTGTAGAAGTTTGGGTCTAGAGTGTCTCTCCCTTTGAAGAGGGGGATGACCATGGCTTCTTTCCAATCTTTGGGAATCTCAGACGATATGAAAGAGAGGTTGAACGGGCTAGTAATGGGGTTTGCAACAATAGCGTCGGATAATTTTTAGAAAGAGAGGGTCCAGATTGTCTAGCCCGGCTGATTTGTAGGGGTCCACATATTTGCAGCACTTTCAGAACATCAGCTATCTGGATTTGGGTGAAGGAGAAGTGGGGGGGATTGGGCGAGTTGCTGTGGGGGGTGCAGGGCTGTTGACGGGTAGGGATAGGCAGGTGGAAAGCATGGCCAGCCGTAGAAAAATGCTTATTGAAATTTTCCTAACCGCCTGTGTATTGGTTCATAACTTCCCTGAAAAGTTGCATATCACGGGGGCTATTGTATGCTAATGCAGAACGCCACAGGATGTTTTTGTGCTGGTCAAGGGCAGTCAGGTCTGGAGAGAACAAAGGGCTATATCTGTTCCTGGTTCCAATTTTTTTGAATGGGGCATGTGGGCTTATTTAACTTCTTAGTGATCCCTTCCTGCTCGAATCCCGGGATTGATTTGACAACATCCAGTGAAATTGCAGCGCACCAAATTCAAAAACAGAAATACTCATAATTAAAATTCATAAAACATACAAGTGTTGTGCTTCAAAATAAAGCTTAACTTCTTGTTAATCCAGCCACTGTATCAGATTTCAAAAAGGCTTTACGGCGAAAGCAAACCATGCGATTATCTGGGACAGTGCCCCGCATACAATCACATGAAAATCAGATTTTAACCAGGCAGGTGCGCGACAAAAGTCAGAAATAGCTATATAATTAATGCCTTACCTTTGAAGATCTTCTTCTGTTGGCACTCCAAAATGTCCCATACATAACAAATGGTCCTTTTGTTCGATAATGTCCTTCTTTATGTCCCAAAAATGTCCATTTATTTGGCGTGTTTGATTCAGAAATACACCGGTCCCAACATGACCACAAAGTATCTAATAAGTTACCAGTAAACTTGGTCCAAACATTTCAAACAACGTTCCTAATCCAACCTTAGGTATCCTAAAACGTAAAAAATAGATACGATTTACAATGGAATATACTGTGTTCAATACCGAAATACAACGTGAAGCGCGTTCCAGTTCACGCGCACCAAACTGAAGAGTCCACTTGGCTTGACACTCACAAAGAACACTACTTCATCATTTCTCAAAAGAAAAACATCAACCAATTTCTAAAGACTGTTGACATCTAGTGGAAGCCATAGGAACTGCAATCTGGATCCTATGGCTAAATAGAGCTTCCCATAGAAAACCAAAGGATGAGGTCAATATCCTTCCAGGATACCCAGGCCAGGTCGATTAGAAAAGCCTGCTCGCTGAAGTGTTTTAGGGAGCGTTTGACAGTGATGAGGGGTGGTCGTTTGCCCGCAGACCCATTACGGATGCAGGCAATGAGGCAGTGATCGCTGAAATCTTGGTTGAAAACAGCAGAGGTGTATTTGGAAGGCAAGTTGGTTAGGAGGATGTCTATGAGGGTGCCCGTGTTTACAGCTTTGGGGTTGTACCTGGTAGGTTCATTGATAATTTGTGTGAGATTGAGGGCATCAATCTTAGATTGTAGGATGGCTGGGGTGTTAAGAATGTCCCAGTTTAGGTCACCTAACAGCACGAGCTCTGAAGATAGATGGGGGGCAATCAATTCACATATGGTGTCCAGGGCACAGCTGGGGACAGAGGGTGGTCTATAGCAAGCGGCAACAGTGAGAGACTTGTTTCTGGAAAGGTGGATTTTTTAAAGTAGAAGCTCGAATTGTTTGGTTATACAGACCTGGATAGCAAGACAGAACTCTGCAGTCTATTTCTACAGTAGATTGTGACTCTACCCCCTTTGGCAGTTCTATCTTGTCTGAAAATGTTATAGTTAGGGGTGGAAATTTCAGTTTTTTTGGTGATCTTCCTAAGCCAGGATTCAGACACAACTAGGACATCCAGTTTGGCAGAGTGTGCTAAAGCAGTGAATAAAACCAATTTATGGAGTAGGCTTCTAATGTTAACATGCATGAAACCAAGGCTTTTACGGTTACAGAAGTCAACAAATGAGAGCACCTGGGGAATGGGAGTGGAGCTAGGCACTGCAGGGTCTGGATTAATCCCCGAGCTGACAAGGTAAAAATCCTGTCGTTCTGCACCTGAGCAAGGCAGTTAACCCACTGTTCCAAGGCTGTCATTGTAAATAAGAATTTGTTCTTTACTGACTTGCCAAGTTAAATAAAGGTTCAATTCAAAACAAATACTTAATGTTGACTAAATTCATGCTAATGTTGAGTTTTTGATCTAGCGCCCAATTTACTCCCATTCACTCTTTGATGGAGACCTCTTTGACTAATGGAGACCTCTCCTTGTCCCAGAACTGCCCAGAATGCACCTCGCGGCCCATTGAAGTAGCATGGGCAACGTACACGATGACCGTTAATGCGATTCCGATGGGAGTTTCCCACCTCCTCAAAAGTATCTCTGGCTCAGCTCAACGAACCAAGAGACGTGAGAGCTGTTAGCTACTTTTCATCACTCAGAGAACATTAATTTCTGTGAAATAATCTCTCCTGTGTTATATTTGATGAGGTTGAAGTACTTCTGACACCATGTTATAATCTTAGTCAGATTTGAACGTAATGTGCAGCAAGGCACGGGCAAATGGCTCAGCTTCAAAATGTTAGTGATCAATTTAGTCATACCAGAGCCCTACCTGTAACCTAGTTATTGATGAAGAAACAGGCCCTACCTGTACTCTAGTTATTGATGAAGAAACAGGCCCTACCTGTACCCTAGTTATTGATGAAGAAACAGGCCCTACCTGTACTCTAGTTATTGATGAAGAAACAGGCCCTACCTGTACTCTAGTTATTGATGCATAATGTCTGGGTCCATCGGACTCGGTACAGGGAACTTTAGGAAAGATATCAGGCCTGGTCCATGCTGTTATTTATGCCCTCATTGGAAAGCACTTAGCTACCACTTAGATGATTCATCTGCTCCACACACACACCATGGGCAGATGCACACACACCATATTGATGGTAGATGCGCACACACACACACACCATGGGTAGATGCACACACACACACACCTGTATCATGGGTAGATGCACACACACACACACCATGGGTAGATGCACACACACACACACCATGGGTAGATGCACACACACACACACCATGAGTAGATGCGCACACACACACACCATGGGTAGATGCGCACACACACACCATGGGTAGATGCACACACACACACACCATGGGCAGATGCACCACACACACACCATGGGTAGATGCGCACACACACACCATGGGTAGATGCGCACACACACACACATGGTAGATGCACACACACACACACCATGGGTAGATGCACACACACACACCATGGGTAGATGCACACACACACACACACATGGGTAGATGCGCACACACACACACCATGGGTAGATGCGCACACACACACACCATGGGTAGATGCACACACACACACACACATGGGTAGATGCACACACACACACACACACATGGGTAGATGCGCACACACACACACCATGGGTAGATGCACACACACACACATGGGTAGATGCACACACACACACACACCATGGGTAGATGCACACACACACACACCATGGGTAGATGCACACACACACACACCATGGGTAGATGCACACACACACACACCATGGGTAGATGCACACACACAGTGACTGGGTAAGGAAATTGTGTTTCTCTTCTACCTTGGTTCCACACACAGACTTAATGAGCTTTCTGTCACTCACTGGGTAGATGTCTCTCTTTGGGTTGCTCTCACACACACTCTCCATGGGTTGTCTCTGGGTTGCTCTGTCTCTCACACCATTGTCTCTGTTTCTCTGTCTGCTCTTTGCACACACACACACACCATGGGTAGATGCACTCACACACCATGGGTAGATGCATAGATGCTCACTTTCTCTTTAGATCACACTCTTTCACTTTCACTCTGGGTAGATGCACACACACAGTGACTGAAGGAAATTGTGTTTCTCTTCTACCTTGGTTCCACTCTCAGACTTAATGAGCTTTCTGTCTCTCTCTCTGTCTCTCTTTGTTTCTCTCTCTGTCTCTCTTTGTCTCTGTTTCTCTGTCTCTCTTTGTCTCTGTTTCTCTGTCTCTCTTTGTCTCTCTTTCTCTCTCTCTTTCTCTTTCTCTCTCTCTGTCTCTCTTTGTTTCTCTCTCTGTCTCTCTTTGTCTCCTCTCTCTGTCTTTCTTTGTCTCCTCTCTCTGTCTCTCTTTGTTTCTCTCTCTGTCTCTCTTTGTCTCTGTTTCTCTGTCTCTCTTTGTCTCTGTTTCTCTGTCTCTCTTTGTCTCTCTCTTTCTCTCTCTTTCTTTGTCTCCTCTCTCTGTCTCTCTTTGTTTCTCTCTCTGTCTCTCTTTGTCTCTGTTTCTCTGTCTCTCTTTGTCTCTGTTTCTCTGTCTCTCTTTGTCTCTCTCTTTCTCTCTCTCTTTCTCTCTCTCTTTCTTTCTCTCTCTCTCTGTCTTTCTTTGTCTCCTCTCTCTGTCTCTCTCTCTGTCTCTCTCTCTGTCTCTCTCTCTGTCTCTCTCTCTGTCTCTCCCTCTGTGTCTCTCTCTCTTTTTCTGTCTCTCTCTCACTCACTCTCTCTCTGTCTCAATTCAATTTCAATTTAAGGACTTGATTAGCATGGGAAACATATGTTTACATTGCCAAGCAAGTGAAATAGATAATAAACACCTAGTGAAATAAACAATAAAAATGAACAGTAAACATTACACTCACAGAAATTCCAAGATAATAAAGACAATTAAAATGTCATTTAAATTTACAGTGTTGTAATGGTGTAAAAATAGTTAAAGTACAAAGAGAAAATAAATAAGCATAAATATGGGTTGTATTTACAATGGTGTTTGTTCTTCACTGGTTTCCCTTTTCTTGTAGCATCAGGTCACAAATCTTGCTGCTGTGATGGCACACTGTGGTATTTCACCCAGTAGATATGGGAGTTTATCAAAATAGTATTTGTTTTCAATTTTTTTTGTGGGTCTGTGTAATCTGAGGGAAATATGTCTCTCTAATATGGTCATACATTGGGCAGGAGGTTAGGAAGTGCAGCTCAGTTTCCACCTCATTTTGTAGGCAGTGAGCACATAGCCTGTCTTCTCATGAGAGCCAGGTCTGCCTACGGCGGCCATTCTCAATAGCAAGGCTATGCTCACTGAGTCTGTACATAGTCAAAGCTTTCCTTAATTTAGGGTCAGTCACAGTGGTCAGGTATTCTGCCGCTGTGTACTCTCTGTTTATGGCCAAATAGCATTCACTCTCTGTCTCTTTCTCTAACTCTCCTCCCTCTCTGTCTTGCTCCCTCTCTATATATATTTCTGTATAGTGTTTTACACTTTCCATGTCTTCTGACCCACAGTGATGACAGAGTCTGTCCTCTCTGGCTTCCTGACACATAGTGATGACAGAGTCTGTCCTCTCTGGCTTCCTGACACACAGTGATGACAGTCTGTCCTCTCTGGCTTCCTGACCCACAGTGATGACAGAGTCTGTCCTCTCTGGCTTCCAGACCCACAGTGATGACAGAGTCTGTCCTCTCTGGCTTCCTGACCCACAGTGATGACAGAGTGTACTCTCTGGCTTCCTGACCCACAGTAATGACAGAGTCTGTCCTCTCTGGCTTCCTGACCCACAGTGATGACAGAGTGTGTCCTTTCTGGCTTCCTGACCCACAGTGATGACAGAGTCTGTCCTCTCTGGCTTCCTGACCCACAGTGATGACAGAGTCTGTCCTCTCTGGCTTCCTGACACACAGTGATGACAGAGTCTGTCCTCTCGGGCTTCCTGACACACAGTGATGACAGAGACTGTCCTCTCTGGCAATTTTTTGTTGTTGATGGCATCCGGTTTCACTTGCCAGGCTATGATCACTAATTCTGTATGAGGTTTTTCTTTGTTTGGGGTCTTCTACAATGCTCTCTCCTTCTCTCCTCCAGGCACCATCGAGGCGTGTCTGAGCCACCTGTTGAAACGGCGAGCGGCGGGCTTCCTGCATAGCGACAAGATCGGCGCCCTTTTCACCAAGATCGGCAAGGTCAACGCCACGGCCGGAGAGGTGTGCCGGAAGGTCCAGGAGCAGCTCACACAGCAGGCGGAGGTCATCAGGTACTGATTGACCTTTGAACTTTTTTTTGACCTCATAGCACTACCTCCAATCTACAGGAGAAATATGTGAAATCAGTGATGTAATATTGATGTATAGACATTATGTAGTTAATACATCTCTACATTTTCCGGTTTTCCTTCCTTGTTTCCACACCTTCACTGACAGTGTAGCAGGGTAGAACCACAGTGGAGAGACAGTGTAGCAGGGTAGAACCACACAGTGTAGCAGGGTAGAACCACAGTGAAGAGACAGTGTAGCAGGGTAGAACCACACAGTGTAGCAGGGTAGAACCACAGTGAAGAGACAGTGTAGCAGGGTAGAACCACACAGTGTAGCATGGTAGAACCACAGTGAAGAGACAGTGTAGCAGGGTAGAACCACACAGTGTAGCAGGGTAGAACCACAGTGAAGAGACAGTGTAGCAGGGTAGAACCACACAGTGTAGCAGGGTAGAACCACAGTGAAGAGACAGTGTAGCAGGGTAGAACCACACAGTGTAGCATGGTAGAACCACAGTGAAGAGACAGTGTAGCAGGGTAGAACCACACAGTGTAGCATGGTAGAACCACAGTGAAGAGACAGTGTAGCAGGGTAGAACCACACAGTGTAGCATGGTAGAACCACAGTGAAGAGACAGTGTAGCAGGGTAGAACCACAGTGAAGAGACAGTGTAGCAGGGTAGAACCACAGTGAAGAGACAGTGTAGCAGGGTAGAACCACAGTGAAGAGACAGTGTAGCAGGGTAGAACCACACAGTGTAGCATGGTAGAACCACACAGTGTATCATGGTAGAACCACAGTGAAGAGACAGTGTAGCAGGGTAGAACCACACAGTGAAGAGACAGTGTAGCAGGGTAGAACCACAGTGAAGAGACAGTGTAGCAGGGTAGAACCACAGTGAAGAGACAGTGTAGCAGGGTAGAACCACACAGTGTAGCATGGTAGAACCACAGTGAAGAGACAGTGTAGCAGGGTAGAACCACACAGTGAAGAGACAGTGTAGCAGGGTAGAACCACACAGTGAAGAGACAGTGTAGCATGGTAGAACCACAGTGAAGAGACATTGTAGCATGGTAGAACCACGGTGAAGAGACAGTGTAGCATGGTAGAACCACAGTGAAGAGACAGTGTAGCATGGTAGAACCACACAGTGTAGCATTGTAGAACCACGGTGAAGAGACATTGTAGCATGGTAGAACCACAGTGAAGAGACATTGTAGCATGGTAGAACCACGGTGAAGAGACAGTGTAGCATGGTAGAACCACAGTGAAGATACAGTGTAGCATGGTAGAACCACACAGTGTAGCATGGTAGAACCACGGTGAAGAGACATTGTAGCATGGTAGAACCACAGTGAAGAGACAGTGTAGCATGGTAGAACCACACAGTGTAGCATGGTAGAACCACGGTGAAGAGACAGTGTAGCATGGTAGAACCACACAGTGTAGCATGGTAGAATCACAGTGAAGAGACAGTGTAGCATGGTAGAACCTGCAGGCAGGGAGACAGGTAGGGAGGAACTGAGACAGGCAGGGAGACAGGCAAGAAGACAGGCAGGGAGGGACTAAGACAGGACGGGAGACAGGCAGGGAGGGACTGAG
Organism: Oncorhynchus tshawytscha; assembly: GCF_018296145.1. Taxonomy (NCBI): domain Eukaryota; kingdom Metazoa; phylum Chordata; class Actinopteri; order Salmoniformes; family Salmonidae; genus Oncorhynchus; species Oncorhynchus tshawytscha. The sequence continues at coordinate 56,537,713 of NC_056442.1, read as the reverse complement.
ACAGGAAGGGAGACAGGAAGGGAGGGACTGAGGGAAGGAGACAGGAAGGGAGACAGGCAGGGAGGGACTGGAAATGAGACAGGAAGGGAGAAAGGCAGGAACTGGACAGGCAGAGACAGGCAGGGAGGACTAAGACAGGAAGAGAGAAAGGCAGGGAACTGAGACAGGAAGGGAGACAGGAAGGGAGACAGGCAGGGAGGGACTGAGACAGGAAGGGAGAAAGGCAGGGAGGGACTGAGACAGGCAGGGAGACAGGCAGGGAGACAGGCAGGGAGACAGGCAGGGAGACAGGCAGGGAGACAGGCAGGGAGACAGGCAGGGTGAAAGGCAGGGAGACAGGCAGGGTGAAAGGCAGGGAGGGACTGAGACAGGAAATGAGACAGGAAGGGAGAAAGGCAGGGAGGGACTGAGACAGGCAGGGAGACAGGCAGGGAGACAGGGAGGAGACAGGCAGGGAGACAGGCAGGGCGACAGGCAGGGCGACAGGGAGGGATGCTGTTTGATAGCCCATGAACAGACCATTAGGCTGGTCCACATGGCCACTGGGGGTGGGGTGGGGTCCAAATTACATGTTGTTTGGTCATATAGCTGTATTGCCCCCCCCTGCCGCCTCCCTCCCCTCTCCTTCCCCTAACCCAGTGGTTCCCAAACGTTTTACAGTCCTGTACACTCTCAAATGTTGTTTTTTTGCCATCATTGTAAGCCTGCCACACACACTATACAATAGATTTATTAAACATAAGAATGAGTGTGAGTTTTTGTCACAACCCGACTTGTGGGAAGTGACAAAGAGCTCTTACAGGACCAGGGCACAAATAATAATAATCATTTTGTTTTTTATTTAACCACCTTATATATAAAACCTTATTTGTTCATCAAACATTGTGAATGACTCACCACAGGTTAATGAGAAGGGTGTGCTTGAAAGGATGCACATAACTCTGCAATGTTGGGTTGTATTGGAGAGAGTCTCAGTCTTAAATCATTTTTCACACACAGTCTGTGCCTGTATTTAGTTTTCATGCTGGTGAGGGCCGAGAATCCACTCTCACATAGGTACGTGGTTACAAAGGTCATAAGAGTCTTAACAGTGTGATTTGCCAAGGCAGGATACTCTGAGTGCAGCCCTGTCCAGAAATCTGGCAGGGGCTTCTGATTAAAGTAAATTTTCACAGAACCGCTTGTTGCAATTTCGATGAGGCACTCTTGTCTAGATATCGGTAAGTGGACTGGAGGCAGGGCATGAAAGGGATTACGAATCCAGTTGTTTGTGTCGTCCGTTTCGGTAAAGTACCTGCTTAATTGCGCACCCAGCTCACTCAGGTGTGTTGTCCTTGTTAATGCAGACAGAGAAGAGCTCCAACTTCTTAATCATGGCCTCAATTTAGTCCCGCACATTGAATATAGTTGTGGAGAGTCCCTGTCTTCCTAGATTCAGATCACTCAGGGGAGAAAAAACATCACCCAGATTTGTCCAGTCCTGTGAGAAACGCGTCATCCTGCAAGCGGTCAGACAAGTGGAAATGATGGTCAGTAAAGAAAAGTTGAAGCTCGTCTCTCAATTTAAAACAACGTGTCAATACTTTGCCCTTTTGGAAGCAACTGCTTGCACGCGCGCTACAACTCCACTATGTCTCCCTGTCATGGGTCTCGTTCCATCAGTACAGATACCAACACATCTTGACCACCAAAGTCCTTTTGATGTCACAAAGCTGTCCAGCACTTTAAAAATATCCTCTCCTGTTGTCCTGGTTTCCAGTGGTTTGCAAAAGAGGATGTCTTCCTTAATTGACCCCCCATAAACGTAACGGACATATACCAGGAGCTGTGCCAGGCCTGCCACGTCTGTTGACTCATCCAGCTGTAATATATATAATTCACTGGCTTGTTTGTGAAGCAGTAATTGTTTCAAAACATCTCCTGCCATGTCACTGATGTGTCATGAAACAGTGTTGTTTGATGAAGGCATTGTCTGTATAGTTTCTTTGTCCTTTTCCCCCAATATTGTCCCAGTCATATCCGTGACAGCAGGAAGAGTTAAGTCCTCCACAATAGTATGGGTCTTGCCTGTCCTAGCCACTCTTCCACAATAGTATGGGGCTTGTCTGTCTTAGCCAGTCCTCTACAATAGTATGGGGCTTGCCTGTCCTAGCCACTCCTCCACAATAGTATGGGGCTTGTCTGTCTTAGCCAGTCCTCTACAATAGTATGGGGCTTGCCTGTCCTAGCCAGTCCTCCACAATAGTATGGGGCTTGCCTGTCCTAGCCAGTCCTCCACAATAGTATGGGGCTTGCCTGTCCTAGCCAGTCCTCTACAATAGTATGGGGCTTGCCTGTCCTAGCCAGTCCTCCACAATAGTATGGGGCTTGCCTGTCCTAGCCAGTCCTCTACAATAGTATGGGGCTTGCCTGTCCTAGCCAGTCCTCTACAATAGTATGGGGCTTGCCTGTCCTAGCCAGTCCTCTACAATAGTATGGGGCTTGCCTGTCCTAGCCAGTCCTCTACAATAGTATGGGGCTTGTCTGTCCTAGCCAGTCCTCTACAATAGTATGGGGCTTGCCTGTCCTAGCCAGTCCTCTACAATAGTATGGGGCTTGCCTGTCCTAGCCAGTCCTCCACAATAGTATGGGGCTTGTCTGTCCTAGCCAGTCCTCCACAATAGTATGGGGCTTGTCTGTCCTAGCCAGTCCTCTACAATAGTATGGGGCTTGCCTGTCCTAGCCAGTCCTCCACAATAGTATGGGGCTTGCCTGTCCTAGCCAGTCCTCCACAATAGTATGGGGCTTGCCTGTCCTAGCCAGTCCTCTACAATAGTATGGGGCTTGCCTGTCCTAGCCAGTCCTCCACAATAGTATGGGGCTTGTCTGTCCTAGCCAGTCCTCCACAATAGTATGGGGCTTGCCTGTCCTAGCCACTCGGTAGCTCACCATATAAGACTATTACAGCCCCTTCTTATTAATGATATCTTTTGCTTTTAGAGATGTCTTACTACTAAAAAGTCATCTTAATTATCCTAGTGGTAGTAGCAGTATGATGTCCTAGTGGTAGTAGCAGTATGATGTCCTAGTGGTAGTAGCAGTATGATGTCCTAGTGGTAGTAGCAGTATGATGTCCTAGTGGTAGTAGCTTGATGTCCTAGTGGTAGTAGCAGTATGATGTCCTAGTGGTAGTAACTATGATGTCCTAGTGGTAGTAGCAGTATGATGTCCTAGTGGTAGTAACAGTATGATGTCCTAGTGGTAGTAGCAGTATGATGTCCTAGTGGTAGTAGCAGTATGATGTCCTAGTGGTAGTAGCAGTATGATGTCCTAGTGGTAGTAGCAGTATGATGTCCTAGTGGTAGTAGCAGTATGATGTGTAGTAACAGTATGATGTCCTAGTGTTAGTAACAGTATGATGTCCTAGTGGTAGTAGCAGTATGATGTCCTAGTGGTAGTAGCAGTATGATGTCCTAGTGGTAGTAGCAGTATGATGTCCTAGTGGTAGTAGCAGTATGATGTCCTAGTGGTAGTAGCAGTATGATGTCCTAGTGTTAGTAACAGTATGATGTCCTAGTGGTAGTAGCAGTATGATGTCCTAGTGGTAGTAGCAGTATGATGTCCTAGTGGTAGTAACAGTATGATGTCCTAGTGGTAGTAGCAGTATGATGTCCTAGTGGTAGTAGCAGTATGATGTCCTAGTGGTAGTAACAGTATGATGTCCTAGTGGTAGTAGCAGTATGATGTCCTAGTGGTAGTAGCAGTATGATGTCCTAGTGGTAGTAGCAGTATGATGTCCTAGTGGTAGTAGCAGTATGATGTCCTAGTGGTAGTAGCAGTATGATGTCCTAGTGGTAGTAGCAGTATGATGTCCTAGTGGTAGTAGCAGTATGATGTCCTAGTGTTAGTAACAGTATGATGTCCTAGTGGTAGTAGCAGTATGATGTCCTAGTGGTAGTAGCAGTATGATGTCCTAGTGGTAGTAGCAGTATGATGTCCTAGTGTTAGTAGCAGTATGATGTCCTAGTGGTAGTAGCAGTATGATGTCCTAGTGGTAGTAGCAGTATGATGTCCTAGTGGTAGTAGCAGTATGATGTCCTAGTGGTAGTAGCAGTATGATGTCCTAGTGGTAGTAGCAGTATGATGTCCTAGTGTTAGTAGCAGTATGATGTCCTAGTGGTAGTAGCAGTATGATGTCCTAGTGGTAGTAGCAGTATGATGTCCTAGTGTTAGTAGCAGTATGATGTCCTAGTGGTAGTAGTATGATGTCCTAGTGGTAGTAGCAGTATGATGTCCTAGTGTTAGTAACAGTATGATGTCCTAGTGGTAGTAGCAGTATGATGTCCTAGTGGTAGTAACAGTATGATGTCCTAGTGGTAGTAGCAGTATGATGTCCTAGTGGTAGTAGCAGTATGATGTCCTAGTGGTAGTAGCAGTATGATGTCCTAGTGGTAGTAGCAGTATGATGTCCTAGTGTTAGTAACAGTATGATGTCCTAGTGGTAACAGTATGATGTCCTAGTAGTAGTAACAGTATGATGTCCTAGTGGTAGTAGCAGTATGATGTCCTAGTGTTAGTAACAGTATGATGTCCTAGTGGTAGTAGCAGTATGATGTCCTAGTGGTAGTAGCAGTATGATGTCCTAGTGGTAGTAGCAGTATGATGTCCTAGTGGTAGTAGCAGTATGATGTCCTAGTGGTAGTAGTAGTATGATGTCCTAGTGGTAGTAGCAGTATGATGTCCTAGTGGTAGTAGCAGTATGATGTCCTAGTGGTAGTAGCAGTATGATGTCCTAGTGGTAGTAGCAGTATGATGCCTAGTGTTAGTAGCAGTATGATGTCCTAGTGGTAGTAGCAGTATGATGTCCTAGTGTTAGTAACAGTATGATGTCCTAGTGGTAGTAGCAGTATGATGTCCTAGTGGTAGTAGCAGTATGATGTCCTAGTGTAGTAGCAGTATGATGTCCTAGTGTTAGTAGCAGTATGATGTCCTAGTGGTAGTAACAGTATGATGTCCTAGTGTTAGTAACAGTATGATGTCCTAGTGGTAGTAGCAGTATGATGTCCTAGTGTTAGTAACAGTATGATGTCCTAGTGGTAACAGTATGATGTCCTAGTGTTATGATGATGTCCTAGTGGTAGTAACAGTATGATGTCCTAGTGGTAGCAGTATGATGTCCTAGTGGTAGTAGCAGTATGATGTCCTAGTGTTAGTAACAGTATGATGTCCTAGTGTTAGTAACAGTATGATGTCCTAGTGTTAGTAACAGTATGATGTCCTATTGGTAGTAACAGTATGATGTCCTAGTGGTAGTAGCAGTATGATGTCCTAGTGTTAGTAACAGTATGATGTCCTAGTGGTAGTAGCAGTATGATGTCCTAGTGGTAGTAGCAGTATGATGTCCTAGTGGTAGTAGCAGTATGATGTCCTAGTGGTAGTAGCAGTATGATGTCCTAGTGTTAGTAACAGTATGATGTCCTAGTGTTAGTAACAGTATGATGTCCTAGTGGTAGTAGCAGTATGATGTCCTAGTGTTAGTAACAGTATGATGTCCTAGTGGTAGTAGCAGTATGATGTCCTAGTGTTAGTAACAGTATGATGTCCTAGTGTTAGTAACAGTATGATGTCCTAGTGTTAGTAACAGTATGATGTCCTAGTGTTAGTAACAGTATGATGTCCTAGTGTTAGTAACAGTATGATGTCCTAGTGTTAGTAACAGTATGATGTCCTAGTGGTAGCAGTATGATGTCCTAGTGGTAGTAGCAGTATGATGTCCTAGTGTTAGTAACAGTATGATGTCCTAGTGTTAGTAACAGTATGATGTCCTAGTGTTAGTAACAGTATGATGTCCTATTGGTAGTAACAGTATGATGTCCTAGTGGTAGTAGCAGTATGATGTCCTAGTGTTAGTAACAGTATGATGTCCTAGTGGTAGTAGCAGTATGATGTCCTAGTGTTAGTAACAGTATGATGTCCTAGTGTTAGTAACAGTATGATGTCCTAGTGTTAGTAACAGTATGATGTCAGTATGATGTCCTAGTGTTAGTAACAGTATGATGTCCTAGTGTTAGTAGCAGTATGATGTCCTAGTGGTAGTAACAGTATGATGTCCTAGTGTTAGTAACAGTATGATGTCCTAGTGTTAGTAACAGTATGATGTCCTAGTGGTAGCAGTATGATGTCCTAGTGTTAGTAACAGTATGATGTCCTAGTGTTAGTAACAGTATGATGTCCTAGTGTTAGTAACAGTATGATGTCCTAGTGGTAGCAGTATGATGTCCTAGTGTTAGTAACAGTATGATGTCCTAGTGTTAGTAGCAGTATGATGTCCTAGTGTTAGTAACAGTATGATGTCCTAGTGTTAGTAACAGTATGATGTCCTAGTGTTAGTAACAGTATGATGTCCTAGTGGTAGCAGTATGATGTCCTAGTGTTAGTAACAGTATGATGTCCTAGTGTTAGTAGCAGTATGATGTCCTAGTGGTAGTAACAGTATGATGTCCTAGTGTTAGTAACAGTATGATGTCCTAGTGTTAGTAGCAGTATGATGTCCTAGTGTTAGTAACAGTATGATGTCCTAGTGTTAGTAACAGTATGATGTCCTAGTGTTAGTAGCAGTATGATGTCCTAGTGTTAGTAACAGTATGATGTCCTAGTGTTAGTAACAGTATGATGTCCTAGTGTTAGTAACAGTATGATGTCCTAGTGTTAGTAACAGTATGATGTCCTAGTTGGTAGTAACAGTATGATGTCCTAGTGTTAGTAACAGTATGATGTCCTAGTGTTAGTAACAGTATGATGTCCTAGTGTTAGTAACAGTATGATGTCCTAGTGTTAGTAACAGTATGATGTCCTAGTGGTAGTAACAGTATGATGTCCTAGTGTTAGTAACAGTATGATGTCCTAGTGGTAGTAACAGTATGATGTCCTAGTGGTAGTAACAGTATGATGTCCTAGTGGTAGTAGCAGTATGATGTCCTAGTGGTAGTAACAGTATGATGTCCTAGTGGTAGTAACAGTATGATGTCCTAGTGTTAGTAACAGTATGATGTCCTAGTGGTAGTAACAGTATGATGTCCTAGTGGTAGTAACAGTATGATGTCCTAGTGGTAGTAACAGTATGATGTCCTAGTGTTAGTAGCAGTATGATGTCCTAGTGTTAGTAACAGTATGATGTCCTAGTGTTAGTAACAGTATGATGTCCTAGTGTTAGTAACAGTATGATGTCCTAGTGTTAGTAACAGTATGATGTCCTAGTGTTAGTAGCAGTATGATGTCCTAGTGGTAGTAGCAGTATGATGTCCTAGTGGTAGTAACAGTATGATGTCCTAGTGGTAGTAACAGTATGATGTCCTAGTGGTAGTAGCAGTATGATGTCCTAGTGGTAGTAGCAGTATGATGTCCTATTGGTAGTAGCAGTATGATGTCCTAGTGGTAGTAGCAGTATGATGTCCTAGTGTTAGTAACAGTATGATGTCCTAGTGGTAGTAACAGTATGATGTCCTAGTGTTAGTAACAGTATGATGTCCTAGTGGTAGTAGCAGTATGATGTCCTAGTGGTAGTAACAGTACTACCAGTAGAGATGGTATGTCTCTCTATGGATGCGGGCCTTATTTTTTTAACCATTTATCCATTTTGGAGCAAACTGAATGAGCAGCAGCTACGTTTGGCTACATACGGACCGTTAGCAGTTAATGTGATTGGAGGTTCATTATTTGACTAGGCTACCTGTATTTGACATTGTGTTGTTATTTCGCTGAACTAGATTTTTTTATTTTAGGAGGCTACTCAGGCAAGAAAAATCCCAAATGCATAGCCCCATTGGAAAATATAAATGGACTGTTTGAAAATAAGATTTTTTAAATGTGAATCACATTTTTATTTGGCGTACCCCCGACGGCATTGCACGTACCCCTGGTGTAATACCTGCCCTAACCCATCCGCCCCTCCCCTCTCCTCCCCCTAACCCATCCTCCCCTCCCCCTAACCCATCCTCCCCTCCCCTAACAGATCCTCCCCTCTCCTTCCCCTAACCCATCCTCCCCTCTCCTTCCCCTAACCCATCCTCCCCTCTCCTTCCCCTAACCCATCCTCCCCTCTCCTTCACCTAACCCATCTTCCCCTCCCCTCTCCTTCCCCTAACCCATCTTCCCCTCCCCTCTCCTCCCCCTAACCCATCCTCCCCTCTCCTTCCCCTAACAGATCCTCCCCTCCCTTCCCCTAACCCATCTTCCCCCCCTCTCCTTCCCCTAACCCATCCTCCCCTCTCCTTCCCCTAACCCCTCCCCTCTTTCCCCTAACAGATCCTCCCCTCTCCTTCTCCACCTCCTTCACCAATCCTCAGCTCTCCTTCCCCACCTCTCCTCCCTCTCCTTCCCCTCACCCATCCTCCCCTCTCCTTCCCCTAATTCATCCTCTCGTCTCCTTCTCCACCTCTCCTCCCCTCCCTCTTCCTCTCCTCTCCACCTCCTTAACCAATCCTCAGCTCTCCTTCCCCACCTCTCATCCCTCTCACCCATCCTCTCCTTCCCCTAACCAATCCTCCCCTCTCCTCTCCACCTCCTTAACCAATCCTCCCCTCTCCTTCCCTTCACCCATCCTCGGGACTCATCGCTAGAGAGAGAGAAAGAGCAGAGCGATGAGAGAGAGAGAGAGGTAAAAGCCCTTAGAATTGAATTTAGATAAGAGTGAAATATAGAAGTGAGAGAATGAGAGCGAAAGAGAGCAGAGAGAGAGAGAGAGAGAGAGACAGAGAGAGAGAGGAAGAGAAAGAGAGAGATGTTAGAAGCGAGAGGAGATGTAGGGAAGAAGAGAGAAAGAGATGCTCTAAATCTTCAGCAATGTAGGGCTCCAATTAATTTTCCAAAAAGAAAGATTATTTGGGATAATAACAAATGCCGCTGGTGGCTTTATAAAAGACCACAGCTGTGTTTGAATATTCATACTAACTGAATTCAACTGAATATTCATACTAACTGAATTCAACTGAATATTCATACTAACTGAATTCAACCGAATATTCATACTAACTGAATTCAACTGAATATTCATACTAACTGAATTCAACTGAATATTCATACTAACTGAATTCAACTGAATTCAACTGAATATTCATACTAACTGAATTCAACTGAATATTCAACTGAATTGAGTATATAGTATGCTCATTGGTCATAGTATGATGTAGTTAGTAGGCCAAAAGTTCCCGGATGTCGTACTAAATTCGCCAAAATACGAAGTATACAAGCAGTGGACACTATTTCTGTGCTTCCAGGGCCCATAATGCAATTCTTAGGAAAATGGGCGTGGTTTCACGACGTTTTCAGATTTGAAGAAATGGTGGAAAATATGCAGCCGTAGTCTTGACGAGAGCGGACAGAAATTCACTGCTTTAACTAATTATGACTAATGTTAAGAAAATGTTGAGCAATGTAATTAAGTAATGACTTTTCGGCCTCCCGGGTGGCGCAGTGGTTAAGGCCACCAGAGACTCTCGGTTCGCGCCCAGGCTCTGTCGTAACCGGACGCGACCGGGAGGTCCGTCGGGCGACGCACAATTGGCCTAGCGTCGTCCGGGTTAGGGAGGCCTTGGTCGGTAGGGAAATCCTTGTCTCATTGCGCACCAGCGACTCCTGTGGCGGTGCACGGTGTTTCCTCTGACACATTGGTGCGGCTGGCTTCCGGGTTGGATGGCGCTGTGTTAAGAAGCAGTGCGGCTTGGTTGGGTTGTGTATCGGAGGACGCATGTATGGGAGCCTGTACGGGAGTTGTAGCGATGAGACAAGATAGTAGCTACTAAACAATTGGACACCACGAAATTGGGGAGGAAAAGTGGTAAAAAAAAAAAAAGTAAAGACTTTTTAAATAAGTTACGTTACACGTTATGTTGGCTGACAATTTGTTAGCTACGCTGTCCTTACGAACCGCATAGCATTACAGCAATATGTACCGGTGTGTTAGCTAGTTACCTAACGTTAGTTAGCTACTGGGGTGATCACTCCTTGGGTCCAAATATTGAGGAAGATGCCAGAGCTAAGGATGATGTTAAAGAGTTTAAGGAAAGCCAGTTGGAATTTGTGATCTGTATATTTTGTCATTTCATTGAGAAAACCATCAACACCACAGGCCTTTTTGGGTTGGAGGGTTTATATTTTGTCCATTAGTGGGTTCTGGTAGTATTTAATAGTTGATTCTAAGATTTGTATTTGATCATGTATATGTTTTTGCTGTTTGTTCTTTGTTGTAGAGCCAAAAAGTTTGGAGAAGTGGTTTACCAATACTTCTCCGTTTTGGATAGATAACTCTTAGTAGTGTTGTTTGTTTAGTGTTTTCCAATTTTCACAGAAGTGGTTAGAGTCTATGGATTTTTCAATTACTTTGAGCTGATTTCTGACGTGCTGTTCCTTCTTCTTCCGTAGTGTATTTCTCTGTCTCTCTCTCTGTCTCTCACTCTCTCACTCACACACACACACACACACACACACACACACACACACACACACACACACACACACACACACACACACACACACACACACACACACACACACACACACACACACACACACACACACACACACACACACACACACACACACAGGGAGCTGCAAACATCACCCCCTAGCCACATCTGTCACCCTTTCTCTATTTCTGTCTTCTCGATCACTTTTTCTCTCTCTCTCTTTCTTCCTGTCTGTCCCTCCTTCCTCACATCTGTTCTATCTTACCGATGTTAGGATTAGCTCACACCTAGCGTTAACACCTAGCATTAACACCAACCTAGCATAACACCTACCTAGCATTAACACCTAGCGTTAACACCTAGTGTTAACACCTAGCATCTTGAACTTCCGGCGCCGACAGAGATGGCCGCCTCGCTTCGCGTTCCTAGGAAACTATGCAGTGTTTTGTTTTCTAAATAACTTTTTTGCCCGCTTTGAGGACAATACAGTGCCACTGACACGGCCTGCAACGAAAACATGCGGTCTCTCCTTCACTGCAGCCGAAGTGAGTAAGACATTTAAACGTGTTAACCCTCGCAAGGCTGCAGGCCCAGACGGCATCCCCAGCCGCGCCCTCAGAGCATGCGCAGACCAGCTGGCCGGTGTGTTTACGGACATATTCAATCAATCCCTATACCAGTCTGCTGTTCCCCCATGCTTCAAGAGGGCCACCATTGTTCCTGTTCCCAAGAAAGCTAAGGTAACTGAGCTAAACGACTACCGCCCCGTAGCACTCACATCCGTCATCATGAAGTGCTTTGAGAGACTAGTCAAGGACCATATCACCTCCACCCTACCTGACACCCTAGACCCACTCCAATTTGCTTACCGCCCAAATAGGTCCACAGACGATGCAATCTCAACCACACTGCACACTGCCCTAACCCATCTGGACAAGAGGAATACCTATGTGAGAATGCTGTTCATCGACTACAGCTCGGCATTCAACACCATAGTACCCTCCAAGCTCGTCATCAAGTCAACCTCAGGAGGCTGAAGAAATTCGGCTTGTCACCAAAAGCACTCACAAACTTCTACAGATGCACAATCGAGAGCATCCTGGCGGGCTGTATCACCGCCTGGTATGGCAACTGCACCGCCCTCAACCGTAAGGCTCTCCAGAGGGTAGTGAGGTCTGCACAACGCATCACCGGGTGCAAACTACCTGCCCTCCAGGACACCTACACCACCCGATGTTACAGGAAGGCCATAAAGATCATCAAGGACATCAACCACCCGAGCCACTGCCTGTTCACCCCGCTATCATCCAGAAGGCGAGGTCAGTACAGGTGCATCAAAGCTGGGACCGAGAGACTGAAAAACAGCTTCTATCTCAAGGCCATCAGACTGTTAAACAGCCACCACTAACATTGAGTGGCTGTTGCCAACACACTGACACTGACACTGACTCAACTCCAGCCACTTTAATAATGGGAATTGATGGGAAATGATGTAAATATATCACTAGCCACTTTAAACAATGTTTCCTTATATAATGTTACCTACCCTACATTATTCATCTCATATGCATACGTATATACTTGTCTCTATATCATCGACTGCATCCTTATGTAATACATGTATCACTATCCACTTAACTATGCCACTTTGTTTACATACTCATCTCATATGTATATACTGTACTCGATATCATCTACTGTATCTTGCCTATGCTCCTCTGTACCATCACTCATTCATATATCCTTATGTACATATTCTTTATCCCCTTACACTGTGTATAAGACAGTAGTTTTGGAATTGTTAGTTAGATTACTTGTTGGTTATTACTGCATTGTCGGAACTAGAAGCACAAGCATTTCGCTACACTCGCATTAACATCTGCTAACCATGTGTATGTGACAAATAAAATTTGATTTGATTTGATAACACCTACCTAGCATAACACCTAGCGTTAACACCTACCTAAGGTTAACACCTAGCATTAACACCTACCTAGCGTTAAAACCTAGCATGAGCTGCGTTCTAGTGAAAATACAGTGATAGAAAGGGCTGTGAGTGATCTTGCTGGGCATTCTACCAATCACTACATACGCTGGCTGGACTGTGAGTGTTCTCGCCGGGAGGCCAACCAATCACTACATACGCTGGCTGGACTGTGAGAGATCTTGCTGGGCGTTCAACCAATCACTACATACGCTGGCTGGACTGTGAGTGTTCTCGCCGGGAGGCCAACCAATCACTACATACGCTGGCTGGACTGTGAGAGATCTTGCTGGGCGTTCAACCAATCACTACATACGCTGGCTGGACTGTGAGTGTTCTCGCCGGGAGGCCAACCAATCACTACATATGCTGGCTGGAGGCCAACCAATCACTACGTTCATGGCTGGGCTTTGAGGAAGATGGAGGGCTGGGGTCCGGGTCCAGGGTCCAAACACACACATACACACACATGACAACACATACTTCACACACTATTCAGACAGACACTATTCAGAAAGACTCTGTTCATACAGACACTATTCAGACAGACACTATTCAGAAAGACTCTGTTCAGAAAGACTCTGTTCATACAGACACTATTCAGAGTCAAACAGACTTCATTCAGACACTATTCATACAGACACTATTCAGACAGACACTATTCAGAAAGACTCTGTTCATACAGACACTATTCAGTCAAACAGACTTCATTCAGACACTATTCAGACAGACTCTATTCAGACAGACACTATTCAGACAGACACTATTCAGACAGACTCAATTCAGACAGACACTATTCAGACAGACTCTATTCAGACAGACTATTCAGACAGACACTATTCAGACAGACTCAATTCAGACAGACACTATTCAGACAGACTCTATTCAGACAGACTATTCAGACAGACACTATTCAGACAGACACTATTCAGACAGACTCTATTCAGACAGACTCTATTCAGACAGACTCTATTCAGACAGACTCTACAGAGTCAGACAGACACTATTCAGAAGGACTCTTTTCAGACAGACACGATTCAGACTGAGTCTATTTAGAGTCAGACAGACCATTCAGTCAGACACTATTCAGACAGACACTATTCAGACTGACTATTCAGACAGATACTATTCAGACAGACTATTCAGACAGACAGTATTCAGTCAGACACTATTCAGACAGACAGTATTCAGTCAGACACTATTCAGACAGACAGTATTCAGTCAGACACTATTCAGACAGACACTATTCAGACAGACAGTATTCAGTCAGACACTATTCAGACAGACACTATTCAGACAGACAGTATTCAGTCAGACACTATTCAGACAGACAGTATTCAGTCAGATACTATTCAGACAGACAGTATTCAGACATACACTATTCAGACAAATACACTATTCATTCAGACAGACATTATTCATTCAGACAGACACTGTTCAGACACACTATTCATTCAGACAGACACTATTCATTCAGACACACTATTCATTTAGACAGACACTATTCATTTAGACAGACACTATTCATTCAGACACACTATTCATTCAGACAGACACTATTCATTCAGACACACTATTCATTCAGACAGACTCTATTCAGACAGATTCTGTTCATTCTACAGACAATACCCTTTAATGACAACACAAATAACCCATAATGACAAAGCAAAAAACATTTTTGGGACATTTTTGCACATCAAAAATAAATAATAACTTAAATATTACGTTTACATAAGTATTCAGACCATTTAATCAGTACTTTGTTTAAGCACCTTTGGCAGCGATTACAGCCTCGAATCTTCTTGGGTATGACGCTACAAGCTTGGCACACCTGTATTTGGGGAGTTTCTCCCATTCTTCTCTGCAGATCCTCTCAATCTCTGTCAGGTTGGATGGGGAGTGTTGCTGCACAGCTATTTTCAGGTCTCTCCAGAGATGTTCAATTGGGTTCAAGTCCAGGGTCTGGCTGGGTCACTCAAGGACATTCAGAGACTTGTCCCGAAGCCACTCCTGCGTTGTCTTGGCTGTGTGCTTATGGTTGTTGTCTTGTTGGAAGGTGAACCTTTGCTCCAGTCTGAGGTTCTGAGCGCTCTGGAGCAGGTTTTCATCAAGGATCTCTCTGTACTTTGCTCCATTCATCTTTCCCTCAATCCTGACTAGTCTCCCAGTCCCTGCTGCTGAAAAACATCCCCACAGCATGATGCTGCCACCACCATGCTTCACCGTAGGGATGGTGCCAGGTTTCCCCCAATCTTGGTTTCATCTGACCAGAGAACCTTGTTTCTCATGGTCTGTGAGTCTTTTAGATGCCTTTGGCAAACTCCAAGCGGTCTGTCATGTGCCTTTCACTGAGCAGTGGCTTCCATCTGGCCACTCTACCATAAAGGCCTGATTGGTGGAGTGCTGCAGAGATGGTTGTCCTTCTGGAATGTTTTCCCATCTCCACAGAGGAACTCTGGAGTTCTGTCAGAGTGACCTTCTCCCCGATTGCTCAGTTTGGCCGGGCGACCAGCTCTAGGAAGAGTCTTGGTGGTTCCAAACTTCTTCCATTTAACAACGATGGAGGCCACTGTGTTCTTGGGGACCTTCAATGCTGCAGAAATGTTTTGGTACCCTTCCCCAGATCTGTACCTCGACACAATCCTCGATAATTCCTTCAACCTGGTGGCTTGGTTATTGCTCTGACATACACTGTCAACTGTGGGACCTTATATAGACAGGTGTGTGCCTTTCCAAATCATGTCCAATGAATTGAATTTACCACAGGTGGACTCCAATCAAGTTGTAGAAACATCTCAAGGATGATCAATGGAAACAGGATGCACCTGAGCTCAATTTAGATTCTCATAGCAAAGGGTCTGAATACTTATGAAAATAAGGTATTTCTGTTTTATTGTTTATACATTTGCGAACATGTCTACGTGTGTAGATTGATTAGGATTTTTATTTATCTAATTAATTTTAGAATGAGGCGGCAGTGTAGCCTAGTGGTTAGAGCGTTGGACTAGTAACCGAAAGGTTGCAAGTTTGAATCCCCGAGCTGACAAGGTACAAATCTGTCGTTCTGCCCCTGAATAAGGCAGTTAACCCACTGTTCCTAGGCCGTCATTGAAAATAAGAATGTGTTCTTAACTGACTTGCCTAGATTAAATCAAGTTAAAATAAAATTAAAAATAAGGCTGTAACGTAACAAAATGTAGAAAAAGACACTGTCCACACTGTCCTAGAGATGTCCACACTGTCCTAGAGATGTCCACATTGTCGTAGAGATGTCCACACTGTCCTAGAGATGTCCACACGCTCCTGTCTGCTGCCATCACACTGTCCTAGATATGTCCACACGCTCCTGTCTGCTGCCATCACACTGTCCTAGATATGTCCACACTGTCCTAGATATGTCCACACGCTCCTGTCTGCTGCCATCACACTGTCCTAGATATGTCCACACTGTCCTAGATATGTCCACACGCTCCTGTCAGCTGCCATCACACTGTCCTAGATATGTCCACACTGTCATAGATATGTCCACACGCTCCTGTCTGCTGCCATCACACTGTCCTAGATATGTCCACACTGTCCTAGATATGTCCACACGCTCCTGTCTGCTGCCATCACACTGTCCTAGATACAGTGCCTTGCGAATGTATTCGGCCCCCTTGAACTTTGCGACCTTTTGCCACATTTCAGGCTTCAAACATAAAGATATAAAACTGTATTTTTTTGTGAAGAATCATCAACAAGTGGGACACAATCATGAAGTGGAACGACATTTATTGGATATTTCAAACTTTTTAAACAAATCAAAAACTGAAAAATTGGGCATGCAAAATTATTCAGCCCCCTTAAGTTAATACTTTGTAGCGCCACCTTTTGCTGCGATTACAGCTGTAAGTCGCTTGGGGTATGTCTCTATCAGTTTTGCACATCGAGAGACTGAAATTTTTTCCCATTCCTCCTTGCAAAACAGCTCGAGCTCAGTGAGGTTGGATGGAGAGCATTTGTGAACAGCAGTTTTCAGTTCTTTCCACAGATTCTTGATTGGAATCAGGTCTGGACTTTGACTTGGCCATTCTAACACCTGGATATGTTTATTTTTGAACCATTCCATTGTAGATTTTGCTTTATGTTTTGGATCATTGTCTTGTTGGAAGACAAATCTTCGTCCCAGTCTCAGGTCTTTTGCAGACTCCATCAGGTTTTCTTCCAGAATGGTCCTGTATTTGGCTCCATCCATCTTCCCATCAATTTTAACCATCTTCCCTGTCCCTGCTGAAGAAAAGCAGGCCCAAACCATGATGCTGCCACCACCATGTTTGACAGTGGGGATGGTGTGTTCAGGGTGATGGGCTGTGTTGCTTTTACGCCAAACATAACGTTTTGCATTGTTGCCAAAAAGTTCAATTTTGGTTTCACCTTCTTCCACATGTTTGGTGTGACTCCCAGGTGGCTTGTGGCAAACTTTAAACAACACTTTTTATGGATATCTTTAAGAAATGGCTTTCTTCTTGCCACTCTTCCATAAAGGCCAGATTTGTGCAATATAAGACTGATTGTTGTCCTATGGACAGAGTCTCCCACCTCAGGTGTAGATCTCTGCAGTTCATCCAGAGTGATCATGGGCCTCTTGGCTGCATCTCTGATCAGTCTTCTCCTCGTATGAGCTGAAAGTTTAGAGGGACGGCCAGGTCTTGGTAGATTTGCAGTGGTCTGATACTCCTTCCATTTCAATGTTATCGCTTGCACAGTGCTCCTTGGGATGTTTAAAGCTTGGGAAATCTTTTTGTATCCAATTCCGGCTTTAAACTTCTTCACAACAGTATCTCGGACCTGCCTGGTGTGTTTCTTGTTCTTCATGATGCTCTCTGCGCTTTTAACGGACCTCTGAGACTATCACAGTGCAGGTGCATTTATACGGAGACTTGATTACACACAGGTGGATTGTATTTATCATAATTAGTCATTTAGGTCAACATTGGATCATTCAGAGATCCTCACTGAACTTCTGGAGAGAGTTTGCTGCACTGAAAGTAAAGGGGCTGAATAATTTTGCATGCCCAATTTTTCAGTTTTTGATTTGTTAAAAAAGTTTGAAATATCCAATAAATGTCGTTCCACTTCATGATTGTGTCCCACTTGTTGTTGATTCTTCACAAAAAAATACAGTTTTATATCTTTATGTTTGAAGCCTGAAATGTGGCAAAAGGTCGCAAAGTTCAAGGGGGCCGAATACTTTCGCAAGGCACTGTATGTCCACATTTTTACTCCTGAACTTATTTAGGCTTGCCATAACAAATGAGTTGAATACCTATTGACTCAAGACATTTCAGCTTTTTTCCTTTTGAATGAATTTGTAAAAATGCCACACAAAACATATTTCCACTTTGACATTATCAATCAATCAATCAATCAATCAAATTTATAAAGCCCTTTTTTCATCAGCCGATTTCACAAAGCGCTGTACAGAAGCCTAGCCTAAAACCCCAAACAGCAAGCAATGCAGGTGTAGAAGCACGGTGGCTAGGAAAAACTCTCTAGAAAGGCCGGAAACTAGGAGGAAACCTAGAGAGGACCAGGCTCTGATGCGGTATTGTGTGTAGGCCCGTGACAAACAATAAGACTGGAAGTATCACCCCTCATACCCCCTGAAGCATCCCAGAAGCCCTTCTTGTCTGTGTCTACTGCCCATGTATTCGTTCGAAATGGCACCATATTTCCTATGGGCCCTGGTCAAAAGTAACTCACTGAATAGGGAATAGATGGGCCACTTGGGGAGCAGGCCATAGTGTTGGCCATTGTGAGGAGTGTTCCCCATGAGCATACATACTGTGGGAGTTTTCTGGTACATATACAAGTTTGTTTTTCATGTTCCTCTCCTTCTTCCTTTCTTTCCTCTGCTTCTTCTCATGAGACGGTGAGCTTGATGAGCTTGATTCAGTGTAGGAATTGACGGGGTTGCCTTCAAGCCCCGACTCTAGATTTAAATTTCAGAGCGCGCGCACGTCTCGGATATAAACGCTGTCATCGCGGTGGCGTATTCCTCGTGTTAATTTTGTTTTGTCGGAGTAAAATTGTAAATCGTGTCGTGTCAATCTACCTTCATCTCCTGTTGACATTTAATGACATTTAGAATTTTGTGAAGACCTGCGACATCCATTGTTCTAGGATTGTATTGTTGTCTTGGGGGGGGGCAGAGAAGGTAAATTACCTATCTGAAAGGTTTTGGGGTGAGTCTCCAATGGTGTTCTATACCCTATATAGGGCACTGGTCAACAGTAGTGATAGTAATATGTAGGGAAAAGGGTGCCATTTGAGTCACTATATAGGGCACTGGTCACTGGTCATTTGACAGTAGTGATAGTAATATGTAGGGAATAGGGTGCCATTTGAGTCACTATATAGGGCACTGGTCAACAGTAGTATGATAGTAATATGTAGGTAATAGGGTGCCAATAGGGTGCCATTTGAGTCACTATATAGGGCACTGGTCAACAGTAGTGATAGTAATATGTAGGGAATAGGGTGCCATTTGAGTCACTATATAGGGCACTGGTCAACAGTAGTGATAGTAATATGTAGGGAATAGGGTGCCATTTGAGTCACTATATAGGGCACTGGTCAACAGTAGTGATAGTAATATGTAGGGAATAGGGTGCCATTTGAGTCACTATATAGGGCACTGGTCAACAGTAGTGATAGTAATATGTAGGGAATAGGGTGCCATTTGAGTCACTATATAGGGCACTGGTCAACAGTAGTGATAGTAATATGTAGGGAATAGGGTGCCATTTGAGTCACTATATAGGGCACTGGTCAACAGTAGTGATAGTAATATGTAGGGAATAGGGTGCCATTTGAGTCACTATATAGGGCACTGGTCAACAGTAGTGATAGTAATATGTAGGGAATAGGGTAACATTTGAGTCACGGACGGTGGTTTGGCTCTACATGCTGTCGTATGGTAGATCTGGGAAACAGACACAGTACTAACTAATACAGATCTGGGAAACAGACACAGTACTAACTAATACAGATCTGGGAAATATCCATATATATCCACAGTAAAACGAGTCCTATATCGACATAACCTGAAAGGTCGTTCAGCAAGGAAGAAGCCACTGCTCCAAAACTGCCATAAAAAAGCCAGACTACGGTTTGCAACTGCACATTGGGACAAAGATCGTACTTTTTGGAGAAATGTCCTCTGGTCTGATGAAACAAAATTAGAACTGTTTGGCCATAATGACCATCGTTATGTTTGGAGGAAAAGGGGGAGGCTTGCAAGCTGAAGACCACCATCCCAATCGTGAAGCAGGGGGGTGGCAGCATCATGTTGTAGGGGTGCTTCGCTGCAGGAGGGACTGGTGCACTTCACAGAATAGATGGCATCATGAGGAAGGAAAATTATGTGGATATATTGAAGCAACATCTAAAGACATCAGTCAGGAAGTTAAAGCTTGGTTGCAAATCGGTCTTCCAAATGGACAATGACCTACTTCCAAAGTTGTTGCAAAATGGCTTTAGGACAACAAAGTCAAGGTATTGGAGTGGCCATCACAAAGCCCTAACCCCAATTCTACAGAACATTTGTGGGCAGAACTGAAAAAGCGTGTGCGAGCAAGGAGGTCTACAAACCTGACTCGGTTACACCAGCTCTGTCAGGAGGAATGGGCCAAAATTCACCCAACTTATTGTGGGAAGCTTGTGAAAGTCTCCCTGAAACGTTTGACCCAAGTTAAACAATTTAAAGGCAATGCTACCAAATACTAATTGACTGTATGTAAACTTCTGACTCACTGGGAATGTGATGAAAGAAATCAAATCTGAAATAAATAATTCTCTACTATTATTCTGACATTTCACATTCTGAAAATAAAGTGGTGATCCTAACTGACCTAAGACAGGGAATTTTTACGAGAATTAAATGTCAGGAATTGGGGAAGAACTGAGTTTAAATGTATTTGGCTAAGGTGTATGTAAACTTCTGACTTCAACTGTGTGTGTGTGTGTGTGTGTGTGTGTGTGTGTGTGTGTGTGTGTGTGTGTGTGTGTGTGTGTGTGTGTGTGTGTGTGTGTGTGTGTGTGTGTGTGTGTGTGTGTGTGTGTGAAGATCCACAACAAGATCCCTTGGCAGGCTGAAGAGGCATCGTGACTGCGGCTGCCAGTTTGAGTGGGAGTAGGGTGGTAATGGGAGGCACGTGTGGGGAGGGGGAGACAGAGCCCTGAGAAGAACAATCAATGCAGGGTTTTGTAGCTGGTACAGCCGATTTTAAATTAGTGAAAAAATGAAAAGGTGTCAAACTCCTACATAACTTCTGGAGTAAAAGTGTCTTCAGAAGGTATAGAAACATTTTGTTGTGTTACAGCCTGAATTCAAAATGGATCAGATGTATTTTTTTGTCTCATCACACAATACCCCATAATGGCAAAGTGAAAACATGTTTTCAAAAACATCATTTACAAAAGTATTCACACACCTGAATCAATATGTGTTAGAGAATCACCTTTGGCAACAATTACAGCTGTGAGTCTTTCTGGGTAAGCTTTGCACACCTGGATCGTAGAATGCTGTTGATCATTGCTAGACATCCATTTTCAAGTCTTGCTGTAGATTTTCAAGCCGATTTAAGTCAAAACTAACTAGGTTACTGAAGAATAATAATAAAAATATCTTCTTGGTAAGCAACTCCAGTGTATATTTGGCCTTGTGTTTTAGGTTATTGTCCTGCTGTAAGGTGAATTTGTCTCCCAGTGTCTGGTCGAAAGCAGACTGAACCAGGTTTTCCTCTAGGATTTTGCCTGTGCTGAGCTCTATTCTGTTTATTTTTATCCTGAAAAACTCCCCAGTCCTTGCCGATGACAAGCATACCCATAACAGGACGCAGCCACCGCCGTGCTTGAAGATATGAAGAGTGGTACTCAGTGATGTGTTGTGTTGGATTTTCCCCAAACATAATGCTTTGTATTCAGGACATAGTTCATTTATTTTTCCACATTTTTTACAGTTTTACTTTAGTGCCTTATTGCAAACTGGATGCATGTTTTGGAATATTTGCAAACTGTACAGGCTTCCTTCTTTTCACTCTGTCAATTAGGTTAGTATTGTGTTGTTGACCCATCCTCAGTTCTCTCCTATCACAGCCATTAAACTCAGTAACTGTTTCGAAGTCACCATTGTCCTCATGGTGAAATCCCTGAGCAGTTTCCTTCCTCTCCGGTAACTGAGTTAGGAAGGTTGTCTGTATCTTTGTAGTGACTGGGGTGTATTGATCCACCATCCAAGGTGTAATTAATAACTTCACCGTGTTCAAAGGGATATTCAGTGTTTGCTTTTTAATTTTTGACCCATCTACTAATTGACTCAAAATATTTCATCTTTTCATTTTTAATTCATTTGCAAAAATGTCGAAAAACATAACTCCACTTTGACATTATGCAAGGCAAGTCAGTTAAGAACAAATTCTTATTTACAATGACGGCCCTACCAGGGAACAGTGAGTTAACCGCCTTGTTCAGGTGCAGTACGACAGTCAGCTCGGGGATTCAATCTAGCAACCTTTCGGTTACTGGCCCAACGCTCTAACCACTAGGCTACCTGCTGGTTACTGGCCCAACACTCTAACCACTAGGCTACCTGCTGGTTACTGGCCCAACGCTCTAACCACTAGGCTACCTGCTGGTTACTGGCCCAACACTCTAACCACTAGGCTACCTGCCGCCCCTCTAACCACTAGGCTACCTGTTGGTTACTGGCCCAACACTCTAATCACTAGGCTACCTGCCGCCCCGCCACCGGTATTGTATGTAGGCCGGTGACACAACATCTCAATTTAATCCATTTGAAATGTAGACTGTAACACAACAAAATGTGGAAAAATTGAAGGTGTGCGCACTATATATTAGATTAGAGTGGATTACATGCGCAGGTAGACTGCAGGAGACTTGTGAAGTAGTCTAATCAGATTAAAACATTGTGACTCATTGATACCACAAATAAAAGGTTATACATTTTTTCTTTTTACTGTTTGCGAATTCACACATTATTATTTTGATTCCCATGATTCGATTCACTGCGATTCACACATTATTATTTTGATTCCCATGATTCGATTCACTACAATTCACACATTATTATTTTGATTCCCATGATTCGATTCACTACAATTCACACATTATTATTTTGATTCCCATGATTTGATTCACTGCGATTTAACCGAACCCCCCCAACAACTTCTACAAAAGGCAAAGCACATCATTCAATTTTCAAAGACTTGTATCATATGAATTACTGTAAATGACTCACTATTTATTTTTTATTTTTCAACTTAATCTTTTGAGAAATGTGAATAGGGGCATCTGTTATATAGTAAGTTCAATTGGTTTGGCCTAAA
Organism: Oncorhynchus tshawytscha; assembly: GCF_018296145.1. Lineage (NCBI taxonomy): Eukaryota > Metazoa > Chordata > Actinopteri > Salmoniformes > Salmonidae > Oncorhynchus > Oncorhynchus tshawytscha. The sequence continues at coordinate 56,514,899 of NC_056442.1, read as the reverse complement.
CCAGCCAGACCAGTAGAGGAGTTTTTTGAGGTGCGTGTCTCATGTCTTGACTGTGTTTTTTCATGCGCAATGACGCACCCGGCCTCTCTGCTGCACCCGGCCTCTCTGCTACACCTGGCCTCTCCGCTGCACCTGGCCTCTCCGCTGCACCCGGCCTCTCCTCTGCACCTGGCCTCTCCTCTGCACCTGGCCTCTCTGCTGCACCCGGCCTCTCCTCTGCACCTGGCCTCTCCTCTGCACCTGGCCTCTCTGCTGCACCTGGCCTCTCTGCTTCACCTGGCCTCTCTGCTGCACCTGGCCTCTCCGCTACACCTGGCCTCTCTGCTACACCTGGCCTCTCCTCTGCACCCGGCCTCTCTGCTACACCTGGCCTCTCCGCTGCACCCGGCCTCTCCTCTGCACCTGGCCTCTCTGCTGCACCTGGCCTCTCTGCTGTACCTGGCCTCTCCGCTGCACCTGGCCTCTCTGCTACACCTGGCCTCTCTGCTACACCTGGCCTCTCTGCTACACCTGGCCTCTCTGCTACACCTGGCCTCTCTTCTACACCCGGCCTCTCCTCTACACCTGGCCTCTCTGCTACACCTGGCCTCTCCGCTACACCTGGCCTCTCTGCTGCAGTTGACCTCTCCGCTTATCCTGGCCTCTCCGCTACACCTGGCCTCTCTGCTGCACCCGGCCTCTCCGCTGCACCTGGCCTCTCCGCTGCACCTGGCCTCTCCTCTGCACCTGGCCTCTCCGCTGCACCCGGCCTCTCCGCTGCACCTGGCCTCTCTGCTGCACCCGGCCTCTCTGCTGCACCCGGCCTCTCCGCTGCACCCGGCCTCTCTGCTGCACCCGGCCTCTCTGCTGCACCTGGCCTCTCTGCTACACCTGGCCTCTCTGCTACACCTGGCCTCTCTGCTACACCTGGCCTCTCTGCTACACCTGGCCTCTCTGCTACACCTGGCCTCTCTGCTACACCTGGCCTCTCTGATACACCCGGCCTCTCTGCTACACCTGGCTTCTCCGCTGCACCTGGCCTCTCCGCTGCACCCGGCCTCTCCTCTGCACCTGGCCTCTCTGCTGCACCCGGCCTCTCCTCTGCACCTGGCCTCTCCTCTGCACCTGGCCTCTCTGCTGCACCTGGCCTCTCTGCTGCACCTGGCCTCTCTGCTGCACCTGGCCTCTCCGCTACACCTGGCCTCTCTGCTACACCTGGCCTCTCCTCTGCACCCGGCCTCTCTGCTACACCTGGCCTCTCCGCTGCACCCGGCCTCTCCTCTGCACCTGGCCTCTGCTGCACCTGGCCTCTCTGCTGTACCTGGCCTCTCTGCTGTACCTGGCCTCTCCGCTGCACCTGGCCTCTCTGCTACACCTGGCCTCTCTGCTACACCTGGCCTCTCTGCTACACCTGGCCTCTCTGCTACACCTGGCCTCTCTTCTACACCCGGCCTCTCCTCTACACCTGGCCTCTCTGCTACACCTGGCCTCTCCGCTACACCTGGCCTCTCTGCTGCAGTTGACCTCTCCGCTTATCCTGGCCTCTCCGCTGCACCTGGCCTCTCTGCTGCACCCGGCCTCTCCGCTGCCTGGCCTCTCCGCTGCACCTGGCCTCTCCTCTGCACCTGGCCTCTCCGCTGCACCCGGCCTCTCCGCTGCACCTGGCCTCTCTGCTGCACCCGGCCTCTCTGCTGCACCCGGCCTCTCCGCTGCACCCGGCCTCTCTGCTGCACCTGGCCTCTCTGCTGCACCTGGCCTCTCTGCTACACCTGGCCTCTCTGCTACACCTGGCCTCTCTGCTACACCTGGCCTCTCTGCTACACCTGGCCTCTCTGCTACACCTGGCCTCTCTGATACACCTGGCCTCTCTGCTACACCTGGCCTCTCTGCTGCACCTGGCCTCTCTGCTGCACCTGGCCTCTCCGCTGCACCCGGCCTCTCTGCTGCACCTGGCCTCTCTGCTGCACCCGGCCTCTCCTCTGCACCTGGCCTCTCCTGCACCTGGCCTCTCTGCTGCACCTGGCCTCTCTGCTGCACCTGGCCTCTCTGCTGCACCTGGCCTCTCTGCTACACCTGGCCTCTCTGCTACACCTGGCCTCTCTGCCACACCTGGCCTCTCTGCTACACCTGGCCTCTCTTCTACACCCGGCCTCTCCTCTACACCTGGCCTCTCTGCTACACCTGGCCTCTCCGCTACACCTGGCCTCTCTGCTGCAGTTGACCTCTCCGCTTATCCTGGCCTCTCCGCTACACCTGGCCTCTCTGCTGCACCCGGCCCCTCCGCTGCACCTGGCCTCTCCGCTGCACCTGGCCTCTCTGCTGCACCCGGCCTCTCCGCTTCACCTGGCCTCTCTGCTGCACCCGGCCTCTCCGCTGCACCTGGCCTCTCTGCTGCACCCGGCCTCTCCGCTGCACCTGGCCTCTCCGCTGCACCTGGCCTCTCCGCTGCACCTGGCCTCTCCGCTGCACCTGGCCTCTCCGCTGCACCTGGCCTCTCTGCTGCACCCGGCCTCTCCGCTGCACCCGGCCTCTCTGTGCACCTGACCTCTCTGCTACACCTGGCCTCTCTGCTGCACCCGGCCTCTCTGCTGCACCCGGCCTCTCCGCTGCACCCGGCCTCTCTGCTGCACCTGGCCTCTCTGCTGCACCTGGCCTCTCCGCTGCACCTGGCCTCTGTGCACCTGGCCTCTCTGCTACACCTGGCCTCTCTGCTGCACCTGGCCTCTCTGTGCACCTGGCCTCTCCTCTGCACCTGGCCTCTCTGCTACACCTGGCCTCTCTGCTGCACCTGGCCTCTCTGCTACACCTGGCCTCTCTGCTACACCTGGCCTCTCTGCTACACCTGGCCTCATATATACATATGAGATGAGTATGTAAACCAAGTGGCGTAGTTAAAGTGGCTAGTGATACATGTATTACATAAGGATGCAGTCGATGATATAGAGTACAGTATCTACGTATGCATATGAGATGAATAATGTAGGGTAAGTAACATTATATAAGGTAGCATTGTTTAAAGTGGCTAGTGATGTATTTACATCATTTCCCATCAATTCCCATGATTAAAGTGGCTGGAGTAGAGTCAGTGTCATTGACAGTGTGTTGGCAGTAGCCACTCAATGTTAGTGGTGGCTGTTTAACAGTCTGATGGCCTTGAGATAGAAGCTGTTTTTCAGTCTCTCGGTCCCAGCTTTGATGCACCTGTACTGACCTCGCCTTCTGGATGACAGCGGGGTGAACAGGCAGTGGCTCGGGTGGTTGATGTCCTTGATGATCTTTATGGCCTTCCTGTAGCATCGGGTGGTGTAGGTGTCCTGGAGGGCAGGTAGTTTGCCCCCGGTGATGCGTTGTGCAGACCTCACTACCCTCTGGAGAGCCTTACGGTTGAGGGCGGTGCAGTTGCCATACCAGGCGGTGATACAGCCCGCCAGGATGCTCTCGATTGTGCATCTGTAGAAGTTTGTGAGTGCTTTTGGTGACAAGCCGAATTTCTTCAGCCTCCTGAGGTTGAAGAGGCGCTGCTGCGCCTTCCTCACGATGCTGTCTGTGTGAGTGGACCAATTCAGTTTGTCTGTGATGTGTATGCTGAGGAACTTAAAACTTGCTACCCTCTCCACTACTGTTCCATCGATGTGGATGGGGGTGTTCCCTCTGCTGTTTCCTGAAGTCCACAATCATCTCCTTAGTTTTGTTGACGTTGAGTGTGAGGTTATTTTCCTGACACCACACTCCGAGGGCCCTCACCTCCTCCCTGTAGGCCGTCTCGTCGTTGTTGGTAATCAAGCCTACCACTGTTGTGTCGTCCGCAAACTTGATGATTGAGTTGGAGGCGTGCATGGCCACGCAGTCGTGGGTGAACAGGGAGTACAGGAGAGGGCTCAGAACGCACCCTTGTGGGGCCCCAGTGTTGAGGATCAGCGGGGAGGAGATGTTGTTGCCTACCCTCACCACCTGGGGGCGGCCCGTCAGGAAGTCCAGTACCCAGTTGCACAGGGCGGGGTCGAGACCCAGGGTCTCGAGCTTGATGACGAGCTTGGAGGGTACTATGGTGTTGAATGCCGAGCTGTAGTCGATGAACAGCATTCTCACATAGGTATTCCTCTTGTCCAGATGGGTTAGGGCAGTGTGCAGTGTGGTTGAGATTGCATCGTCTGTGGACCTATTTGGGCGGTAAGCAAATTGGAGTGGGTCAAGGGTGTCAGGTAGGGTGGAGGTGATATGGTCCTTGACTAGTCTCTCAAAGCACTTCATGATGACGGATGTGAGTGCTACGGGCGGTAGTCGTTTAGCTCAGTTACCTTAGCTTTCTTGGGAACAGGAACAATGGTGGCCCTCTTGAAGCATGTGGGAACAGCAGACTGGTATAGGGATTGATTGAATATGTCCGTAAACACACCGGCCAGCTGGTCTGCGCATGCTCTGAGGGCGCGGCTGGGGATGCCGTCTGGGCCTGCAGCCTTGCGAGGGTTAATGCGTTTAAATGTCTTACTCACTTCGGCTGCAGTGAAGGAGAGACCGCATGTTTTCGTTGCAGGCCGTGTCAGTGGCACTGTATTGTCCTCAAAGCGGGCAAAAAGTTATTTAGTCTGCCTGGGAGCAAGACATCCTGGTCCGTGACTGGGCTGGGTTTCTTCCTGTAGTCCGTGATTGACTGTAGACCCTGCCACATACCTCTTGTGTCTGAGCCGTTGAATTGAGATTCTACTTTGTCTCTGTACTGGCGCTTAGCTTGTTTGATAGCCTTGCGGAGGGAATAGCTGCACTGTTTGTATTCAGTCATGTCACCAGACACCTTGCCCTGATTAAAAGCAGTGGTTCGCGCCTTCAGTTCCACACGAATGCTGCCATCAATCCACGGTTTCTGGTTAGGGAATGTTTTAATCGTTGATATGGGAACGACATCTTCAACGCACGTTCTAATGAACTCGCACACAGAATCAGCGTATTCGTCAATGTTGTTGTCTGACGCAATACGAAACATCTCCCAGTCCACGTGATGGAAGCAGTCTTGGAGTGTGGAGTCAGCTTGGTCAGACCAGCGTTGGACAGACCTCAGCGTGGGAGCTTCTTGTTTTAGTTTCTGTCTGTAGGCAGGGATCAACAAAATGGAGTCGTGGTCAGCTTTTCCGAAAGGAGGGCGGGGCAGGGCCTTATATGCGTCGCGGAAGTTAGAGTAACAATGATCCAGGGTCTTTCCACCCCTGGTTGCGCAATCGATATGCTGATAAAATTTAGGGAGTCTTGTTTTCAGATTAGCCTTGTTAAAATCCCCAGCTACAATGAATGCAGCCTCCGGGTAAATCGTTTCCAGTTTGCAGAGAGTTAAATAAAGTTCGTTCAGAGCCATCGATGTGTCTGCTTGGGGGGGGATATATACGGCTGTGATTATAATCGAAGAGAATTCTCTTGGTAGATAATGCGGTCTACATTTGATTGTGAGGAATTCTATATCAGGTGAACAGAAGGATTTGAGTTCCTGTATGTTTCTTTCATCACACCATGTCACGTTGGTCATAAGGCATACGCCCCCGCCCCTCTTCTTACCAGAAAGATGTTCGTTTCTGTCGGCGCGATGCGTGGAGAAACCCGCTGGCTGCACCGCTTCGGATTGCGTCTCCAGTTAGCCATGTTTCCGTGAAGCAGAGAACGTTACAGTCTCTGATGTCCCTCTGGAATGCTACCCTTGCTCGGATTTCATCAACCTTGTTGTCAAGAGACTGGACATTGGCAAGAAGAATGCTAGGGAGTGGTGCACGGTGTGCCCGTCTCCGGAGTCTGACCAGAAGACCGCTTCATTTCCCTCTTTTTCTGAGTCGTTTTTTTGGGTCGCTGCATGTGATCCACTCCGTTACACTGGTTGTAAGGCAGAACACAGGATCCGCATCGCGAAAAACATATTCTTGGTCGTACTGATGGTGAGTTGACGCTGATCTTATATTCAGTAGTTCTTCTCGGCTGTATGTAATGAAACCTAAGATGACCTGGGGTACTAGTGTAAGAAATAACACGTAAAAAAACAAAAAACTGCATAGTTTCCTAGGAACGCGAAGCGAGGCGGCCATCTCTGTCGGCGCCTCACCTGGCCTCTCTGCTACACCAGGCCTCTCCTCTGCACCTGGCCTCTCTGCTGCACCTGGCCTCTCTGCTACACCTGGCCTCTCTGCCACACCTGGCCTCTCTGCTAGACCTGGCCTCTCTGCTACACCTGGCCTCTCTGCCACACCTGGTCTCTCTGCCACACCTGGCCTCTCTGCCACACCTGGCCTCTCTGCCACACCTGGCCTCTCTGCTGCCTATCAGCTCTTCCTCTATGTTGATTTATATAGAAGATTGGTGCGACGTGAAAGATTGTATGAATGGTATGACTGCTAGTTAGCCTATTGCAGAGGTGGACAAACCTACCACCACTGTCACTATGACTAGAGGGCAGGATAGAGTTGACTGTACAGTTAGCGCGCAGAAAAGCGACTGCGTAAGGGAAGTACCAAAACACCATTTAAGGGGAGGAGCATGCAGGGAGATGAGGACATGTTGCTACATGGAAGAAATGTAAATAGTAACACCTGCAAAAATAGGAATGTAAACCACGGGAACATAGATTACCATCCCCCTGTGCCATTTTTGGATCAGCCCCCCCAGTAAATGTACAACTGTCCCTTTAGTGGGGCGGCAGGGTAGCCTAGTGGTTAGAGCGTTGGACTAGTAACCGGAAAGTTGTGAGTTCAAACCCCTGAGCTGACAAGGTACAAATCTGTTGTTCTGCCCCTGAACAGGCAGTTAACCCACTGTTGCCAGGCCGTCATTGAAAATAAGAATGTGTTCTTAACTGACTTGCCTGGTTAAATAAAGGTAAGATTCAAATTAAATAACTACCTCGACAAGACTGCTCCTCGGGGGAACCTTTTTATAGGGAGGACATTTCTTCTTGGCTCCCCTGTCTGTTTCAGATGGACTCGGCTCCCGTTCAGATGTCTTCTTGGCAGCCCTGTCTGTTTCAGATGGACTCGGCTCCCGTTCAGATGTCTTCTTGGCAGCCCTGTCTGTTTCAGATGGACTCGGCTCCCGTTCAGATGTCTTCTTGGCAGCCCTGTCTGTTTCAGATGGACTTGACCCGTTCAGATGTCTTCTTGGCAGCCCTGTCTGTTTCAGATGGACTCGGCTCCCGTTCAGATGTCTTCTTGGCAGCCCTGTCTGTTTCAGATGGACTCGGCTCCCGTTCAGATGTCTTCTTGGCAGCCCTGTCTGTTTCAGATGGACTCGGCTCCCGTTCAGATGTCTTCTTGGCAGCCCTGTCTGTTTCAGATGGACTCGGCTCCCGTTCAGATGTCTTCTTGGCAGCCCTCCCTTGTCAGTTTCAGATGGACTCGGCTCCCGTTCAGATGTCTTCTTGGCTCCCTTGTCTGTTTCAGATGGACTCGGCTCCCGTTCAGATGTCTTCTTGGCAGCCCTGTCTGTTTCAGATGGACTCGGCTCCCGTTCAGATGTCTTCTTGGCAGCCCTGTCTGTTTCAGATGGACTCGGCTCCCGTTCAGATGTCTTCTTGGCAGCCCTGTCTGTTTCAGATGGACTCGGCTCCCGTTCAGATGTCTTCTTGGCTCCCTTGTCTGTTTCAGATGGACTCGGCTCCCGTTCAGATGTCTTCTTGGCAGCCCTGTCTGTTTCAGATGGACTCGGCTCCCGTTCAGATGTCTTCTTGGCTCCCTGTCTGTTTCAGATGGACTCGGCTCCCGTTCAGATGTCTTCTTGGCAGCCCTGTCTGTTTCAGATGGACTCGGCTCCCGTTCAGATGTCTTCTTGGCAGCCCTGTCTGTTTCAGATGGACTCGGCTCCCGTTCAGATGTCTTCTTGGCAGCCCTGTCTGTTTCAGATGGACTCGGCTCCCGTTCAGATGTCTTCTTGGCAGCCCTGTCTGTTTCAGATGGACTCGGCTCCCGTTCAGATGTCTTCTTGGCAGCCCTGTCTGTTTCAGATGGACTCGGCTCCCGTTCAGATGTCTTCTTGGCAGCCCTGTCTGTTTCAGATGGACTCGGCTCCCGTTCAGATGTCTTCTTGGCAGCCCTGTCTGTTTCAGATGGACTCGGCTCCCATTCAGATGTCTTCTTGGCAGCCCTGTCTGTTTCAGATGGACTCGGCTCCCGTTCAGATGTCTTCTTGGCAGCCCTGTCTGTTTCAGATGGACTCGGCTCCCGTTCAGATGTCTTCTTGGCAGCCCTGTCTGTTTCAGATGGACTCGGCTCCCGTTCAGATGTCTTCTTGGCAGCCCTGTCTGTTTCAGATGGACTCGGCTCCCGTTCAGATGTCTTCTTGGCAGCCCTGTCTGTTTCAGATGGACTCGGCTCCCGTTCAGATGTCTTCTTGGCAGCCCTGTCTGTTTCAGATGGACTCGGTTCCAGTTCACGCTTCCTCTTCTTGCTCGTCCCCGGTGTCTGATGCTCTGACTGCCATTTCTTTAAAATGCTTACAGATTCCTCTATCCTGAGAAATACTCGATAGCACTTAGCACAAATTCTGCCCGACTTCACCCCTGGTGCCTCAGTTAGCACTAAACCGGTGGCAAGGAATCTGTCACATAACTTTTTGTCCTTCGAGGCTTTTTGGCTTATTGAAAATAAGAATGTGTTCTTAACTGACTTGCCTGGTTAAATAAAGGTAAAAGTAATTTTTTGTTGTTGTAAAAAACAATTAAGAATCTCCCATTGAATCCTAAGCGGACCTCCTGACTGTATGGTATGCTGCCCCCTCCTGGTGACAACTACACCTTCACCTGTTAAACAGGTGTCTTTCTGTAGAGTCCCAAATCAACCCATAGCCACTCGCCCCCACCCATTATGTACTGTATAGGTGACACAGTGGAGACCGTACCATAGCCATTATACCTATCCTACCCCTTTTTAATGGAGTCCAGTGCATACACACTGTAGTTACACACAACAAGACAATGACTCAGCTCAGAGATAGCATACAGTCTACTCTACAGTAGGGTTGAATAACTTATAGAAACTTGTTTGGAGGATTTCCTCCTGATTCCTTTATTCTTCCAACTGGGACTTCTGGAATCCCTACAGCAACACCAGTCTTACCTGAGATCATCTGCTGAATCCTGACCCCTGAACCCTGACCCAAACCCCTACTCTGAACCCTAACCCCGAACCCTGACCCTAACCCCTACCTCGAACCCTAACCCCTACCTCGAACCCTAACCTTAACTCAAACCCCTACCCCTAACCCCTACCTCGAACCCTAACCTTAACTCAAACCCCTACCCCTAACCCCTACCTCGAACCCTAACCTTAACTCAAACCCCCCCCTAACCCCTACCTCGAACCCTAACCTTAACTCAAACCCCTACGCCTAACACCTACCTCGTACCCTAACCCCTACCTCGTACCCTAACCTTAACTCAAACTCCTACCCCTACCCCTACCTCGTACCCTAACCCCTACCTCGAACCCTAACCTTAACTCAAACCCCTACCCCTAACACCTACCTCAAACCCTAACCTTAACTCGAACCCCTACCCCTACCTCAAACCCTACCCCTAACCCCTACCTCAAACCCTACACCTAACCCCTACCTCAAACCCCTACCCGTAACCCCTACCTCGAAGCCTACCCCTAACCCCTACCTCAAACCCTACACCTACCCCTACCTCAAACCCCTACCCCTAACACCTACCTCGAACCCTACCCCTAACCCCTACCTCGAACCCTACACCTAACCCCTACCTCAAACCCCTACCCCTAACACCTCCCTCAAACCCCTACCCCTAACACCTACCTCAAACCCCTACCCCTAACCCCTACCTCGAACCCTACCCCTAACCCCTACCTCGGTCCCTACCCCTAACCCCTACCTCGAACCCCTACCCCTAACCCCTACATCAAACCCTAACCTTAACTCAAACCCCTACCCCTAACCCCTACCCCTAACCCCTACCTCGAACCATACACCTAACCCCTACCTCAAACCCCTACCCCTAACCCCTACCCCTCCTCGAACCCTACACCTAACCCCTACCTTAAACCCCTACCCCTCACCCCTACCTCGAACCCTAACCTTAACTCAAACCCTACCCCAAACCCCTACCCCTAACCCCTACCTCAAACCCTAACCCCTACCTCAAACCCTACCCCTACCTCGAACCCTACCCCCCTAACCCCCTACCCCTAACACCTACCTCGAACCCTAACCTTAACTCAAACCCTAACCTTAACTCAAACCCCTACCCCAAACCCCTACCCCTTACACCTACCCCTAACACCTACCTCGAACCCTAACCTTAACTCAAACCCCTACCCCAAACCCCTACCCCTAACCCCTACCTCGAACCCTAACCTTAACTCAAACCCCTACCCCTACCTCGTACCCTAACCCTGTCATTTACTGTCCTTTGCCTTTTGCCCCCTAGAACCCAGAGGACCCAGCGTGTGGGTCAGGAGCCCCTGAAGAGGCAGGGGTCGTCGTCTGCAGGTCGCGCCCCCCAGCCCCTCTCCGCTCAGGCCATCAAGCACATCTGGGTTCGCACAGCCCTCTTCGAGAAGGTCCTGGACAAGGTCGTACAGTACATCGTGGATAACTCCAGGTAAGAAATGAAAAGGCAACTTCTGCATTAACTCACACTGCATTGTATGCAAAGAGCAACATCTTGTCCATGTCTGTTCCAGTCAATTGAATTAGCTTTCTCCCTGTTGCTGTTTGTTCTGCACACGACATTTCTGCCTGTCTTGAATTGTCAAGACTCTTGCATAAGGCCTAATGGAGTCATTTGAGTTTAGTTTTTTCATTGTTTGACACAATGCTCTTTTGTTGTTTCTCTACATTGCGTGTGTGTGTGTGTGTGTGTGTGTGTGTGTGTGTGTGTTGTCTCTACATTATTGCGTGTGTGTGTGTGTTGTCTCTACATTATTGTGTGTGTGTGTGTTGTCTCTACATTATTGTGTGTGTGTGTGTGTGTTGTCTCTACAGTAAGTACTATGAGAGGGAGGCTCTGATATGTGTGTTGTCTCTACAGTAAGTACTATGAGAGGGAGGCTCTGATATGTGTGTGTGTGTGTTGTCTCTACAGTAAGTACTATGAGAGGGAGGCTCTGATATGTGTGTGTGTGTGTTGTCTCTACAGTAAGTGCTATGAGAGGGAGGCTCTGATGTGTGTGTGTGTGTGTGTGTGTGTTAGTTCTACAGTAAGTACTATGAGAGGGAGGCTCTGATATGTGTGTTGTCTCTACAGTAAGTACTATGAGAGGGAGGCTCTGATGTGTGTGTGTGTGTGTGTGTTAGTTCTACAGTAAGTACTATGAGAGGGAGGCTCTGATGTGTGTGTGTGTGTGTGTGTGTGTGTGTGTTGTCTCTACAGTAAGTACTATGAGAGGGAGGCTCTGATGTGTGTGTGTGTGTGTGTGTGTGTGTGTGTGTTGTCTCTACAGTAAGTACTATGAGAGGGAGGCTCTGATGTGTGTGTGTTGTCTCTACGGTAAGTACTATGAGAGGGAGGCTCTGATGTGTGTGTGTGTTTGTGTGTGTGTTGTCTCTACAGTAAGTACTATGAGAGGGAGGCTCTGATGCATGACTCAGTGTTTGGACCCATCCTGGCATGTCTACTGGGTAAGTTGACCCTAAGAGCTGTCCTAATGCTACATTGGGTTGTTATAACACCCCTACGGACTGTTATAATGCTACATACAGTAGATATTATTTTTGCTTATATTTACTCCCCCCCATCCCTCCTCCAGTGGGTCCCTGTGCTCATATATTTACTCTCTCTCTCCCCCTCCCCCTCCCTCCCTCCTCCAGTGGGTCCCTGTGCTCTGGAGTACACGAAGCTGAAGACGTCCGACCACTTCTGGACGGACCCGTCGGCCAACGAGTTGGTCCAGCGCCACCGGATCCATGGGGCCCACCGGGGCCAGGACGCTTCCCCCAGCAGGAGGCCCGCTCTGGGGGTGAGAGACACTGGGTCCCTGGGGGCCTGAGGAATGCATGGGGCTCTTACTGGGGCAGTTGGGCAATACTGTACAATTCATTCCGTAAGGATTCAATGATAGCAATACTAATGTCCTTTATACATTTGAAGTCGGTAGTTTACATACACTTAGTGATCAAATCTCGTTTTTCAACCACTCCACAAATTTCTTGTTAACGAACTATAGTTTTGGCAAGTCGGTTAGGATATCTACTTTGTGCATGACACAAGTAATTTTTCCAACAATTATTTACAGGCAGGCTAATTGACATAATTTGAGTCAATTGGAGGTGTACCTGTGGATGTATTTCAAGGCCTACCTTCAAACTCAGTGCCTCTACTTGACATCATGGGAAAATCAAAAGAAATCAGCCAAAACCTCAGAAAAAAAATTGTTGACCTCCACAAGTCTGGTTCATCCTTGGGAGCAATTTCCAAACGCCTGAAGGTACCATGTTCATCTGTACAAACAATTGTACGCAAGTATAAACACCATGGAACCAGGCGTCATACCGCTCAGGAAGGAGATGCGTTCTGTCTCCTAGAGATTAATGTACTTTGATGCGAAAAGTACAAATCAATCCCAGAACAACAGCAAAGGACCTTGTGAAAATGCTGGATGAAACAGGTACGAAACATTCTAAATCCACAGTAAAACAAGTCCTATATCGACATAACCTGAAAGGTCGCTCAGCAAGGAAGAATCCACGGCTCCAAAATGACCATAAAAAAGCCAGACTACGGTTTGCAACAGCACATGGGGACAAAGATCATACGTTTTGGAGAAATGTCCTCTGGTCTGATGAAACAAAAATAAAACTGTTTGGCCATAAAGACCATCGTTATGTTTGGAGGAAGAAGGGAGAGGCTTGCAAGCCGAAGAACACCATCCCAACCATGAAGCACGGGGGTGGCAGCATCATGTTGTGGGAGTGCTTTGCTGCAGGAGGGACTGGTGCACTTCACAAAATAGATGGAATCATGAGGAAGGAACATTTTGTGGACATATTGAAGCAACATCTCAAGACATCAGTCAGGAAGTTAAAGCTTGGTCGCAGATGGGTCTTCCAAATGGACAATGACCCCAAGCATACTTCCAAAGTCGTGGCAAAATGGCTTAAGGACAACAAAGTCAAGGTATTGGAGTGGCCATCACAAAGCCCTGACCTCAATTCTACAGAAAATTTGTGGGCAGAACTGAAAAAGCGTGTGCGAGCAAGGAGGCCTACAAACCTGACTCAGTTACACCAGCTCTGTCAGGACGAATGGGCCAAAATTGACCCACCTTATTGTGGGAAGCTTGTGGAAGGCTACCCGAAATGTGTGACCCACGTTAAACAATTAAAAGGCAATGCTACCAAATACTAATTGAGTGTTTGTAAACCTCTGACCCACTGGGAATGTGATGAAAGAAATAAAAGCTGAAATAAATTATTCTCTCTACTATTATTCTGACATTTCACATTCTTAAAATAAGGTGGTGATCCTAACTAACCTAAAACAGAATTTTTACTAGGATTAAATGTCAAGAATTGTGAAAAACTGAGTTTAAATGTATTTGGCTAAGATGTATGTAAACTTCCGACTTTAACTGTAGCCAGGATAGTTCACTTAGTAACAATTGTTTTCCCAGGAGTCCTGGGAGCAGTTTCTCAGAAGGGCACAGACCCTTGTAGTTAGACAATAGAGCTAAGTAACCACAATGTTATTGGTTCAAATCCCGATGGGTAAAGGACCCAGTCAGTTTCAATCATGGTCGTATTTTCCTGCGTCCCTAATGGCACCTTATTCTCTATATAGTGCACTACTTTAGACCAGGGCCCTATGGAACCCTATTCCCTATATAGTGCACTACTTTAGACCAGAGGGCCCAATAGGTGCCAGTCATATTCTGTTAAAGGTCCCCAAAGCACACAGTTGCCTGGGTCGCGCCTCTTTTCAGTTCGCAGCAAAAACAAGATGCAACAAACAGTCAAACTGGCCCATTTTATCTCTGTTTCCACATTCAAAGACAATCATGGACACTCTTTTACTGACACTTGTGGCTGCTTCGCGTGATGTGTTTTATCTGCAATTTTGTCCTTTGTGCTGCTACTATGTTGAGTTGTCGTGTTGAGTTGCTGTCGTGTTGAGTTGCTGTCGTGTTGAGTTGCTGTCGTGTTGAGTTGCTGTCGTGTTGAGTTGCTGTCGTGTTGTGTTGTCGTGTTGAGTTGTGTTGTCGTGTTGTGTTGTTATCGTGTTGTGTTGCTGTTGTGTTGTCGTGTTGAGTTGTTATCGTGTTGTGTTGCTGTCGTGTTTGCTGTGTTGTCGTGTTGTTGCTGTCGTGTTGTGTTGCTGTCGTGTTGTGTTGTCGTGTTGAGTGTTGTCGTGTTGTTTGTCGTGTTGTGTTGCTGTCGTGTTGAGTTGTGTTGTCGTGTTGAGTTGCTGTTGAGTTGCGTGTTGAGTTGCTTGTCTGTGTTGTGTTGTTATGTCGTGTTGTGTTGTTGCTCGTGTTGTTGTTGTCGTGTTGTTGTTGTCGTGTTGAGTTGCTGTCGTGTTGAGTTGCTGTGTTGAGTTGAGTTGTGTCGTGTTGAGTTGCTGTCGTGTTGAGTTGCTGTCGTGTTGAGTTGCTGTCGTGTTGAGTTGCTGTCGTGTTGAGTTGCTGTCGTGTTGAGTTGCTGTCGTGTTGTGTTGTGTTGAGTTGCTGTGTTGAGTTGCTGTCGTGTTGAGTTGCTGTTGCTGTTGCTGTCGTGTTGAGTTGCTGTGTTGAGTTGCTGTCGTGTTGAGTTGCTGTCGTGTTGAGTTGCTGTCGTGTTGAGTTGTTGCTGTGTGTTGAGTTGCTGTCGTGTGAGTTGCTGTGTTGAGTTGCTGTCGTGTGTTGAGTTGCTGTTGCTGTCGTGTTGAGTTGCTGTGTTGAGTGTTGAGTTGCTGTCGTGTTGAGTTGCTGTCGTGTTGAGTTGCTGTCGTGTTGAGTTGCTGTCGTGTTGAGTGTTGTTGTCGTGTTGAGTTGCTGTCGTGTGTTGAGTTGCTGTCGTGTTGAGTTGTTGTCGTGTTGTGTGTGTTGTTGCTGTCGTGTTTGTGTTGTTGCTGTCGTGTTGTGTTGTTGTTGCTGTGTTGTGTTGTTGTTGCTGTGTTGTGTTGTTGCTGTCGTGTTGTGTTGTTATCGTGTTGTGTTGTTGTTGAGTTGCGTGTTGTGTTGTTATTGCTGTCGTGTTGTGTTGTTATCGTGTGTTGAGTTGCTGTCGTGTTGAGTTGCTGTCGTGTTGAGTTGTGTGTGTATGAGTGTTGTGTTGTTGCTGTCGTCGTGTTGAGTTGCTGTCGTGTTGAGTTGCTGTCGTGTTGTGTTGTTATCGTGTTGAGTTGCTGTCGTGTTGAGTTGCTGTCGTGTTGAGTTGCTGTCGTGTTGTGTTGCTGTCGTGTTGTTATGTTGTGTTGTCATGCTGTGTTGTTGTTGTGTTGTTGTCATGTTGTGTTGTTGTCATGTTGTGTTGTTGTCATGTTGTGTTGCTGCCATGTGTTGTTGCTATGTTGTGTTATTGTCATGTTGTTGTGTTGTTGTCATGTTGTGTTGCTGTCATGTTGTGTTGTGTTGCTGCTATGTCGAGTTGTTGTCATGTTGTTGCTGCCATGTTGTGTTGTGTTGCTGCTATGTTGAGTTGTTGTCATGTTGTGTTGCTGTGTTACTTGAAAATAAAGGAGAGCCGCACACTCTAGGTGCTCAGATGCAAAAATATAATGTCCAACGTTTCGACAGCCAAGCTGTCTTCATCAGGATATGATCACAAACACTGCGGGATGACTCATTTATACAGTGTCAAAAGACACAGGTGTCTGTAATCATGGCCAAGAGTGGCCTGATATCATTGGTTTATTCTCAAATATTAAAATGGCAGACAAAGAACAGCATATAAAAAACAAATGGATAGCATACGATCATAGATTCATTTTAGACTACACAAGCTTACAAACAATTATAATGTCAAAGTCACAAGAATGGCTTCAGATCAAAGTATACGTTGAGACCGAAGGGAGCAAGGATCTCATATCTCGGAGCATCTTAGCACCATTAGGTGCAAAAACTTGACTTACCCAGATGAGGCCCACTTTTTGGAGGCAGGCCACTCGATTTTGTCTCTGCGTTATATTGGCTTCGAACATGTCACCCTCCCTAAGAGAAGAGGTGACCTCGACAATTTATTGTTAAAACAAGAGGATGCCTGGATCTTAAACTTAAAGACCCTTGCTCCCTTCGGTCTCAACGTAGACTTTGACATGTTTGTGATTATACCCTGATGAAGACAGCTTGGCTGTCGAAACGCAGGATATTACATTGTTGCATCTGAGCTCCTAGAGTGTGCGGCCCTCTGTTATTTTCTAGTTTCTACTCCGCTAGCCAGCACCGCTAGCCAGCACCGCTAGCCAGCACCGCTAGCCAGCACCGCTAGCCAGCACCTCTAGCCAGCACCGCTAGCCAGCACCGCTAGCCAGCACCGCTAGCTAGCACCTCGTCTTTATAGGTGTTTCTTTTTCTTCTAGAGTTGTTGTGTTGTTGTCATGTTGTGTTGCTACCATGTTGTTGTTGTGTTGTTGTCATGTTGTGTTGCTACCATGTTGTTGTTGTCATGTTGTGTTGCTACCATGTTGTTGTCATGTTGTGTTGCTACCATGTTGTTGTTGTGTTGTTGCCATGTTGTGTTGTTGCCATGTTGTGTTGCTACCATGCTGAGTTGCCATGTTGTGTTGGTACCATGCTGTGTTGTCATGTGTTGTTGCCATGTTGTGTTGTCATATGTTGTTGCCATGTTGTGTTGTCATATGTTGTTGCCATGTTGTGTTGTCATGTGTTGTTGCCAAGTTGTGTTGCTACCATGCTGTGTTGTCATGTGTTGTTGCCATGTTGTGTTGTCATGTGTTGTTGCCATGTTGTGTTGTCATATGTTGTTGCCGTGTTGTCATGTGTTGTTGCCATGTTGTATTGTCTTAGGTCTCTCTATGTAGTGTTGTGGTGTCTATTTTCTCGTGATGTGTGTTTTGTCCAAACATTTTTATCCCCCCATCCCTGCAGTAAGCCTTTAGCCTCTTGCTAGGCCGTCATTGTAAATAAGAATTTGTTGTAAATTGACTTGCCTGGTTAAATAATGGCTAAATGAAAAAAAAAGAGGGACAATCAGTCAGGATCTGAGTCACGTCCTTACACAATCAATACTCAATAACGTAGACCTTTCTCCTGGCCTGTTTCCCAGATCCGGAAGAGACAGTCCAGCGTCAGCATGTCCGAGGATAAGTTTGCGGCGTCTGCACGGGAATACGTGGAATCTCTTCACCAGAACTCCCGTACTCACCTGCTCTATGGCAAAAACAACGTCCTGGTCCAACCGGTAAGACTACACAGAGTTTTAATACTGTAACATGTAGTAGTATTATTGTAGTACTGTACAAATATTTTTAGTACAGCTAAGAAGAGGATCAGCCACCTTTCTGAACCGGCTTCCTCACTAGGTTTCTTCCTAGGTTCCTGCCTTTCTAGGGAGTTCAAACCCCCTCAGAGCCTGATTCCTCTCTAGGTTTCTTCCTAGGTTCCTGCCTTCTAAGGAGTTCAAACCCCCTCAGAGCCTGGTTCCTTGCTAAGTGTCTTCATAGGTTCCTGCCTTCTAAGGAGTTCAAACCCCCTCCAGTCCCCTCTCCTGTTTTCAATACTCCAGCATCCTCTCCTGTTTTCAACACTCCAGCCCCCTCTCCTGTTTTCAATACTCCAGCCTCCTCTCCTGTTTTCAATACTCCAGCCCCCTCTCTGTTTTCAACACTCCAGCCCCCTCTCCTGTTTTCAATACTCTAGCCCCCTCTCCTGTTTTCAATAGTCCCAGCCCCCTCTCCTGTTTTCAATACTCCAGCCCCCTCTCCTGTTTTCAATACTCCAGCCCCCTCTCTTGTTTTCAACACTCCAGCCCCCTCTCCTGTTTTCAATACTCCAGCCCCCTCTCCTGTTTTCAAAACTCTAGCCCCCTCCCTGTTTTCAATACTCCTGCCCCCTCTCCTGTTTTCAATACTCCAGCCCCCTCTCCTGTTTTCAATACTCCAGCCCCTCCCCTGTTTTCAATACTCCAGCCCCCTCTCCTGTTTTCAATTCTCCAGCCCCTCCCCTGTTTTCAATACTCCAGCCCCCTCCCTGTTTTCAAAACTCCAGCCCCCTCCCCTGTTTTCAATTCTCCAGCCCCCTCCCCTGTTTTCAATACTCCAGCCCCCTCCCCTGTTTTCAATACTCCAGCCCCTCCCCTGTTTTCAATACTCCAGCCCCTCCCCTGTTTTCAATACTCCAGCCCCTCCCCTGTTTTCAATACTCCAGCCCCCTCCCCTGTTTTCAATACTCCAGCCCCCCTCCCATTTTTCAATACTCCAGGCCCCTCCCCTGTTTTCAATACTCCAGCCCCTCTCCTGTTTTCAATACTCCAGCCCCCTCCCCTGTTTTCAATACTCCAGGCCCCTCCCATTTTCAATACTCCAGGCCCCTCCCTGTTTTCAATACTCCAGGCCCCTCTCCTGTTTTCAATTCTCCAGCCCCCTCTCCTGTATTCAATACTCCAGCCCCTCACCTGTTTTCAATACTTCAGCCCCCTCTCCTGTTTTCAATACTCCAGCCCCCTCCCCTGTTTTCAATACGCCAGCCCCCTCCCCTGTTTTCAATAATCCAGCCCCCTCTCCTGTTTTCAATACTCTAGCCCCCTGTTTTCAATACTCTAGCCCCCTCTCCTGTTTTCAATACTCCAGCCCCCTCCCCTGTTTTCAATACTCCAGCCCCCTCCCCTGTTTTCAATACTCCTGCCCCCTCCCCTGTTTTCAATACTCCAGCCCCTCCCCTGTTTTCAATACTCTAGCCCCCTCCCCTGTTTTCAATACTCTAGCCCCCTCCCCTGTTTTCAATACTCCAGCCCCCTCCCTGTTTTCAATACTCTAGCCCCCTCCCCTTTTTCAATACTCCAGCCCCCTCCCCTGTTTTCAATACTCCAGCCCCCTCCCCTGTTTTCAATACTCCAGCCCCCCTGTTTTCAATCCCCCCCTCCCCTTTTCAATACTCCAGCCCCCTCCCCTGTTTTCAATAATCCAGCCCCCTCCCCTGTTTTCAATACTCCAGCCCCCTCTCCTGTTTTCAATAATCCAGCCCCCTCCCCTGTTTTCAACACTCCAGCCCCCTCCCCTGTTTTCAACACTCCAGCCCCCTTCCCTGTTTTCAATACTCCAGCCCCCCTGTTTTCAATACTCTAGCCCCCTCCCCTGTTTTCAATACTCCAGCCCCCTCCCCTGTTTTCAATACTCCAGCCCCCTCCCCTGTTTTCAATACTCCAGCCCCCTCCCATTGTGAGGATAACAACACTGAGCCTTTTTCAACAAAAACAATAAGAGATTGGAGAACACGTTGAGAGGGATCTTAGACCATTCCTCTGTACAGAATCGTTCCAGATCTTTGCTATCCTTCATCTGTTCTTATGGACTGTCCTCTTCAATTCAAAACCACAGGCTTTTCAATGGGAGTTCAAGTCCGGAGACTGAAGTGGCCATTGCAAAATGTTGATTTTTGTAGTCAATTAACCATTTCTTTATAGATTTTGATTCGTGCTTGGGAGTTTAGTTGTAATTGCTAGAAGATCCACTTGAGGCCCATGTGTCAGCCTCCTGGCAGAGGCAACCAGGTTTTTGGGGCCAAAATGTCCTGCTACTGGGTAAAGTTCATGATGCCGTTGATCTTAACAAGGTCCCCAGGACCAGTCGAAGATAAATAGCCCCATAACATCACAGATCCACCACCATATTCTACCGTAGGTATGAGGTACTTTTCTGTGGGGCGGCAGGTAGCTTAGTGGTTTGACCATTGGACTAGTAACCGGAAAGTTGCAAGTTCAAACCCCCGAGCTGACAAGGTACAAATCTGTCGTTCTGCCCCTGAACAGGCAGTTAACCCACTGTTCCTAGGCCGTCATTGAAAATAATAATTTGTACTGAACTGACTTGCCTAGTTAAATAAAGGATAAATAAAATAAATAAAAATACCGACGTTTATCAACAATAAGAGCTCTATTTTCATTGGCACTTTGGGAAAAAGTTATGGTCAGATGGCATGAAAATAAAGCTCTTTGCCCCCCCTCCCCTCCCATATAGAAGAAAGAGATAGAGGTGTTGCGGGGGTACCTGTCTCTTCACCAGTCAGGGGACAACCTCACCTTGAAGTGGACCCCTAACCAGCTCATCAACGGCACCCTGGGGGACTGTGACCTGGAGAAGAGGTAGGTACAGGGACATAGACGTGAAGTACCGTAGGTAGAAACATATGGCGATGGACACACCTTCCTATTTCACCTTTCCCCGGGTCAGAGAGTGGTTGGAGCCCTGAATGCTGATTGGCTAACAGCCAATGGTATATCAGACCGTATACCATGGGATATAGAGGAATATAAACTGGGTGGTTGGAGCCCTGTATGCTGATTGGCTAACAGCCAATGGTATATCAGACCGTATACCATGGGATATAGAGGAATATAAACTGGGTGGTTGGAGCCCTGTATGCTGATTGGCTAACAGCCAATGGTATATCAGACCGTATACCATGGGATATAGAGGAATGTGATGAGGAATAGAACAAAGAACTGTATAAATGTTAACAAACGCGTACACTACCATTGAAAAGTTCTGGTGGTCACTTAGAAATGTCCTGGTTTTTGAAGGAAAAGCACATTTGTTGTCCGTTAAAATAACATTTACATTTCTGATCAATTTGATGTTAATTTTAATGGACAATTTTTTTGTTTGTTGCTTTTCTTTCAAAAACAAGGACATTTCTAAGTGACCCCAAATTTTTTGAATGTGGTAGTGTACATAGTAACATAATAAACTCGGTAATACTATTACAAGGAATATAAACTACTACTAACAGTAATGGAAAACACACAATATCTCAGCCGTAACAACAATTACTGACGTAAACCTCTGATCTGCACTGGAAGGCAACAGTAGTCACGACTGAGTCCTATTGTTTTTCAGGGATGCAAGAAGCATGCATCGGGCCTGGCCAGCCAGTTCAGAACCAGCTAGAAGTTCTTAGCCAATCAGAGAGTGCATGATCAGCTCATGTTCAGAGTGTGGTGGCGAGAGGGCACCAGCTGATTGGCTGATCAAGATCGATATCCCCTCAGTTGAGGAGAGCTAGACAAAGTGGCGCCAGCCGGACATGAACAAATGTTCACACAAACAAGTACAAATGTGAATAAATGTTTTGCAGTACGCTCAGCAGGAGAATTCTCCTTCTACTATATACTAACCCTGGGGGACTGTGACCCAGTCCCAAATCGCACTCTATTCCCTATGTAGTGCACTACTTTTGACCAGAACCCTCCAAAAGTAGTGCACTATAAAGGGTACCCAGGGTACCATTTGGAACACGGCCATATTCATATGCTTGCTGGTTATACATCATTGTGTTTAACCTGTCACCCCCACAACCCCCTATTCTCCCCCAACACCCCACCAATACACCCTGGATGAAGATCTAACCCATGTCCAAATGTATTGGTTGATTAGTTGGATCTTTTCATAAAATGGCACAATAATTTAATTCACTCACTCACTTACTTCTCTCTCTCTCTCCCGGTCTCTCTCTGTCTGTGTCTCTCTGTCTCTCTCTCTCTGTCTCTCTCTCTCTCTCTCTCTCTCTCTCTCTCAGTATCTATTGGGACTATGCGTTGACTGTGCCTTTACGACAGGTCGTGTGCATTCACTGTCACCAGCGACGTGAGTCTACACACACACACCCAACACACTATTACAGTCCACCTCATTATTTCCCATCAACCCCAGTGTTACGGAGGAACTGGATGGCCTTTCCCGTTTCCAATAATACCAGGGAACCCATTCCACCATGACACCTGGGAGGTGTCCCCTATGGCACCCTACCCCCTTTATAGTGCACTACTTTGGACCAGGGCCCATAGAAAACAGGCTGCTATTTGACCATGGCCCATAGAGAATAGGGTGCTATTTGACCAGGGCCCATAGGGAATATGGTGCTATTTAACCAGGGCCCATAGAGAATAGGCTGCTATTTGACCAGGGCCCATAGGGAATATGGTGCTATTTGACCAGGGCCCATAGAGAATAGGCTGCGGTAGGGCAGAAGGTCGGTAGGGCAGAAGGGCGGTAGGGCAGAAGGGCGGAGGGCAGAACGGCGAAGGGCGGGAGGGCAGAACGGCGGGAGGGCAGAAGGGCGAAGGGCGGAAGGACAGAAGGGCGGTAGGGCAGAAGGTCGGTAGGGCAGAAGGTCGGTAGGGCAGAAGGTCGGGAGGGCAGAAGGGCGGGAGGGCAGAAGGTCGGTAGGGCAGAAGGTCGGTAGGGCAGAAGGGCGGGAGGGCAGAACGGCGGGAGGGCAGAAGGGCGAAGGGCGGAAGGACAGAAGGGCGGTAGGGCAGAAGGGCGGTAGGGCAGAAGGGCGGTAGGGCAGAAGGGCGGAGGGCAGAACGGCGAAGGGCGGGAGGGCAGAACGGCGGGAGGGCAGAAGGGCGAAGGGCGGAAGGACAGAAGGGCGGTAGGGCAGAAGGTCGGTAGGGCAGAAGGTCGGGGGCAGAAGGGCGGGAGGGCAGAACGGGGGAGGGCAGAAGGTCGGTAGGGCAGAAGGTCGGTAGGGCAGAAGGTCGGTAGGGCAGAAGGGCGGGAGGGCAGAACGGGGGGGAGGGCAGAAGGGCGAAGGGCGGAAGGACAGAAGGGCGGTAGGGCAGAAGGGCGGTAGGGCAGAAGGGCGGAGGGCAGAACGGCGAAGGGCAGAACGGCGGGAGGGCGGGAGGGCAGAACAGCGGGAGGGCGGGAGGGCAGACAGAAGGGCAGAACTGGGGAGGGCAGCAGGACAGAAGGGCGGGAGGGCAGAGGGGCGGGAGGGCAGAACTGCGGGAGGGCAGCAGGACAGAAGGGCGGGAGGGGAGGGGGAGGGCAGAAGGGCAGAACTGCGGGAGGGCAGCAGGACAGAAGGGCGGGATGGCAGACTGGCAGGGGCGGGAGGGCAGCAGGACAGAAGGGTGGAGGGCAGACGGGCGGGAGGGCAGAAGGGTGGAGGGCAGACGGGCTGGAGGGCAGACGGGCGGGAGGGCAGACGGGCGGAGGGCAGACGGGCAGGAGGGCAGAAGGGCGGAGGATGGAGGATATAGCTGCTCAAGTTTCCTCATTTATCTTAGTGACTCCCTTTATACTGCTCCTCTCAAATTATTCATATCTACCTCTCCCCCCCCCACACAGCGGACTGTGGTGGGACTTTGGTTCTGGTTAGTCAGGATGGTATCCAGCACCCCCCACTCCACTTCCCCCCCGGCGGCCACCTACTTGCCTTCCTGTCCTGCCTGGAGACGGGCCTGCTGCCCCGCGGTCAGCTGGAGCCTCCACTCTGGAGCCAGAGAGGCAAGGTAAGACCTGGTCTCAGAACAGATCTAATACTATAGAGGTGATTGCTATTAAAAACTGGCCTCAGACAGATCTAGTACAATATTATATAAAGAGAGACGTCAGTTAAGTAGTAAGTGCGTGTTACTAAGACCTGACTCCAGAACAGATTTAACACCACTCTGGTCACAGAAAGGTAAAGGGATGACTATTATTTATTTTTTATTTCTCCTTTATTTAACCAGGTAGGCTAGTTCAGAACAAGTTCTCATTTACAACTACGACCTGGCCAAGATAAAGCAAAGCAGTGTGACGAAAAACACAGAGTTACACATAAACAAACTTACAGTCAATAACACAATAGAAAAATCTATGTACAGTGTGTGCAAATGTAGACGAGTAGGGAGGTAAGGCAATAAATAGGCCATTGAGTTGAAATAATTACAATTTAGCATTAATACTGGAGTGATAGATGAGCAGATGATGATGTGTAAGTAGAGATACTGGGGTGCAAGAGGGTAAGTAATAATATGGGGATGAGGTAGTTGGGTGGGCTATTTACAGATGTGACAGTCAAGCAGCTTACTGATCACTGACAGTGATCAGTAAACTGCTCTGACAGCTGATGCTTAAAGTTAGAGAGGGAGATATAAGACTCTTCAGTGATTTTTGCAATTCGTTCCAGTCATTGGCAGCAGACTAGAAGGAAAGACTAGAAGGAAAGTTGCTGCAGGGGGTGCAGAGATGTTGGCCGGGTAGCAGACTAGAAGGAAAGACTAGAAGGAAAGTTGCTGCAGGGGGTGCAGAGATGTTGGCCGGGTAGCAGACTAGAAGGAAAGACTAGAAGGAAAGTTGCTGCAGGGGGTGCAGAGATGTTGGCCGGGTAGCAGACTAGAAGGAAAGACTAGAAGGAAAGTTGCTGCAGGGGGTGCAGAGATGTTGGCCGGGTAAGCGTAGCCAGGTTGCCAGCCGTGGAAAAAGGCTTATTGAAATGATCGTAGATTTATCGGTGGTGACAGTGTTTCCTATCCTCAGTGCAGTGGGCAGCTGGGAGGAGGTGCTCTTATTCTCCATGGACTTTAGTGTCCCAAAACTTTTTTGGAATTAGTGCTACAGGAAGCAAATTTCTGTTTGAAAAAGCTAGCCTTAGCTTTTCTAACTGTCTGAGTATATTGGTTCCTGACTTCCCTGAAAAGTTGCATATCACGGGGGCTGTTCGATGCCAATGCAGAACGCCACTGGATGTTTTTGTGCTGGTCAAGGGTAGTCAAGTCTGGGGTGAACCAAGGGCTATATCTGTTCTTAGTTCTACATTGTTTGATAGGGGTATGCTTATTTAAGATGGAGAGGAAAGCACTTTTGAAGAGCAACCAGGCATCCTCTACTGACAGGATGAGGTCAATATACCTTCCAGGATACCCGGGCCAGGTCGATTAGAAAGGCCGGCTCGCTGAAGTGTTTACGGGAGCGTTTGACAGTGATGAGGGGTGGTCGTTTGACCATGGACCCAGTACGCACGCAGGCAATGAGGCAGTGATCGCTGAGATCCTGGTTGAAGACAGCAGAGGTGTATTTAGAGGGCAGGTTGGTCAGGATGATATCTATGAGGGTGCCCATGGTTACGGATTTAGGGTTGTACCTGGTAGGTTCCTTGATGATTTGTGTGAGATTGAGGGCATCTAGCTTAGATTGTAGGATGGCTGGGGTGTTAAGAATGTCCCGGTTTAGCTTGCCTAACAGCACAAGCTCTGAAGGTAGATGGGGGGTAATCAATTCCCATATGCTGTCCAGGGCACAGCTGGGGGCTGAGGGGGCTCTGCAACACGCGGCAATGGTGAGAGACTTATTTCTGGAAAGGTGGATTTTTAAAAGTAGAAGCTCGACCTGGATAGTAAGACAGCCTACACCTACGACTATAATAATTATAATATATATAATTTAATAATTATAATATATATAATATAAATAATATAAAACTATAATATATATAATATAATAATGATAATATAATATATATAATATGATAATTATAATATATATAATATAATAATTATAATATAATAATTATAATATAATACACTGCTCAAAAAAATAAAGGGAACACTAAAATAACACATCCTAGATCTGAATGAATGAAATATTCTTATTAAATACTTTTTTCTTTACATAGTTGAATACATTATAAAATCAAATTTATCAACCCATAGGTCTGGATTTGGAGTCACACTCAAAATTAAAGTGGAAAACCAACAGGCTGATCCAACTTTGATGTAATGTCCTAAAACATGTCAAAATGAGGCTCAGTAGTGTGTGTGGCCTCTGTAGACCTCCCTACAACGCCTGGGCATGAAGGTGGCGGATGGTCTCCTGAGGGATCTCCTCCCAGACCTGGTCTAAATGGACAGTCTGTGGTGCAACGTGGCGTTGGTGGATGGAGCGAGACATGATGTCCCAGATGTGCTCAATTGGATTCAGGTCTGGGGAACGTGCGGGCCAGTCCATAGCATCAATGCCTTCCTCTTGCAGGAACTGCTGACACACTCCAGCCACATGAGGTCTAGCATTGTCTTGCATTAGGAGGAACCCAGGGCCAACCGCACCAGCATATGGTCTCACAAGGGGTCTGAGGATCTAATCTCTGTACTTAATGGCAGTCAGGCTACCTCTGGCGAGCACATGGAGGGCTGTGCGGCCCCCCAAAGAAATGCCACCCCACACCATGACTGACCCACCACCAAACCGGTCATGCTGGAGGATGTTGCAGGCAGCAGAACGTTCTCCACGGTGTCTCCAGACTTTGTCACATGTGCTCAGTAGGAACCTGCTTTCATCTGTGAAGAGCACAACCCCTGTTCTCTGGCAAATGCCAAACGTCCTGCACGGTGTTGGGCTGTAAGCACAACCCCTACCTGTGGACGTCGGGCCCTCATACCACCCTCATGGAGTCTGTTTCTGACCATTTGAGCAGACACATGCACATTTGTGGCCTGCTGGAGGTCATTTTGCAGGGCTCTGGCAGTGCTCCTCCTGCTCCTCCTTGCACAAATGCGGAAGTAGCGGTCCTGCTGCTGGGTTGTTGCCCTCCTACGACCTCCTCCACGTCTCCTGATGTACTGACCTGTCTCCTGGTAGCGCCTCCATGCTCTGGACACTATGCTGACAGACACAGCAAACCTTCTTGCCACAGCTCGCATTGATATGCCATCCTGGATGAGCTGCACTACCTGAACCACTTGTGTGGGTTGTAGACTCCGTCTCATGCTACCACTAGAGTGAAAGCACCGCCAGCATTTAAAAGTGACCAAAACTTCAGCCAGGAAGCATAAGAACTGAGAAGTGGTCTGTGGTTACCACCTGCAGAACCACTCCTTTATTGGGGGTGTCTTGCTAATTGCCTATAATTTCCACCTGTTGTCTATTCCATTTGCACAACAACATGTGACATTTATTGTCAATCAGTGTTGCTTCCTAAGTGGACAGTTTGATTTCACAGAAGTGTGATTGACTTGGAGTTCCATTGTGTTTTTTAAGTGTTCCCTTTATTTTTTTGAGCAGTGTATACAGTGCCTTGCGAAAGTATTCGGCCCCCTTGAACTTTGCGACCTTTTGCCACATTTCAGGCTTCAAACATAAAGATATAAAACTGTATTTTTTTGTGAAGAATCAACAACAAGTGGGATCATGAAGTGGAACGACATTTATTGGATATTTCAAACTTTTTTAACAAATCAAAAACTGAAAAATTGGGCGTGCTAAATTATTCAGCCCCTTTACTTTCAGTGCAGCAAACTCTCTCCAGAAGTTCAGTGACGATCTCTGAATGATCCAATGTTGACCTAAATGACTAATGATGATAAATACAATCCACCTGTGTGTAATCAAGTCTCCGTATAAATGCACCTGCACTGTGATAGTCTCAGAGGTCCGTTAAAAGCGCAGAGAGCATCATGAAGAACAAGGAACACACCAGGCAGGTCCGAGATACTGTTGTGAAGAAGTTTAAAGCCGGATTTGGATACAAAAAGATTTCCCAAGCTTTAAACATCCCAAGGAGCACTGTGCAAGCGATAATATTGAAATGGAAGGAGTATCAGACCACTGCAAATCTACCAAGACCTGGCCGTCCCTCTAAACTTTCAGCTCATACAAGGAGAAGACTGATCAGAGATGCAGCCAAGAGGCCCATGATCACTCTGGATGAACTGCAGAGATCTACAGCTGAGGTGGGAGACTCTGTCCATAGGACAACAATCAGTCGTATATTGCACAAATCTGGCCTTTGAGTTTGAGTTTATTTTTATTTTTACAGGGACAGTGCACATTAATCAACGTTTCAGTAAAAGTGCCGGTTTTAGCCAGCCGGCTAATTTTCAACCGCAGTCCCTGGGCAGGTTATTAAAAACAATTACAATATAGACAATAGCAACATAGAACAAGCAAGACATAGCAACATAGGACAAGCAAGACGTAGCATACAGACAGAGCAACATAGAACAAAAAGCAGCAAGACAAAATTCATCAAAGCAACAAAGTGTTTCCACACCTCACAAGCTACAGACCACAGACAACATGGAGAGCGGCAAAACACAGCTAGGGACCATGTTCACAAATCTGATTGACCTTTAGCCATGTCTTCAAGCATTTTGTGAAAGTGTGATATGTGGTGCAGTTATGTGTGTCTGATGGCAGTGTATTCCAGACATGGGAAGCTCTCACAGAGAATGCAGATTTACTAAAGGTGCTTTTCCTTAGGGGAACTATACAGTCACCTCTCATGGCAGACCTTGTGGATCTGCTGCCATATGTCTGGGTTTTCTGTTTAACAAAAATATTGAGTGGAGGGGAGGAGCCAGGCCATTAAGGATCTTGAATACAAGACATGCGTCGGTGTATTGCACAAGATTTTCCCAACTCAAGAGCTCATGCTTTCTAAGGATGTGACAATGATGATGGCTATTGGGCTTCCTATCAAGCACTTTGAGAGCCTGTTTGTAGACAGACTGAATAGGTTTTAATGTTGTACAGCAAGCTTGGGCCCAACTAGTCAAGCAGTATGTTAAGTGGGGAGTATCATAGATTTGAAGTACAGTTTTGCTACCTCTGTAGTCAAACAATTTCGTATAAATCGGAAATTAGCTAGGTTGAATTTGGTTATTTGAATTACCTTTTTCACATGCTTTTTAAAAGAGAGGTTGGAATCAAGTATGATGCCAAGGTACTTAAAATCAGATACCACCTGGAGCTTCTCCCCTGACACATAGACATCTGTTGCCCTCTTTGTGAAGAACATGCAAACAGTTTTTTTCACATTGAGATGCAAACACGAGTCACTGAGCCACTTTGTAACCTGGACCATTACAGTAGTGAGTTATTGTGCAGCTTGTTGTTTGCTCTTTGCACATATATCACTGTATCATCTGCATACATTTGAACTTCAGACCCAGTACAGACAGAAGGCAGATCATTAATGTACAGGCTGAACAGGAGGGGCCCCAGTATTGACCCTTGGGGCACGCCCACATCATAGCTACGAGTGGGCGACAGCTCATTGCTCACTCTGACACACTGAGTTCTGCCTTCGAGGTATGATTTCATCCATCTCAAGGCATCAGGGGAAAAGTTGAACTTGGACAATTTTGTGATGAGAATCTCATGGTTAACAGTATCAAAAGCCTTCCTTAGGTCCAGAAACACAGCCCCAACAACGCCCCCTTTGTCCATCTTGGACTTCACATTTTCCAGAAGAAAGCAGTTGGCCGTTTCTGTGGAGTGTTTCACTCTGAAGCCAAACTGCATGGAGTGTAATGTGAAGGGGCTGTTGTTGAGGTGGGCAATCAGTTGTTCTGCTACACACTTTTCAACAACCTTTGACACCACAGGTAGTATACTAATGGGCCTGTAGTTACTCACGTTAGCAGGGTCGCCTGATTTAAAGATGGCCGTTATTATGGCCAACTTCCATACCCTTGGAAACACACCGAGACCAATAGATGTGTTGGTGACCTTAGTAATGGGGCCAATGAGTGACTCTTTGTAGTTTTTAAGAAAGGTAGAGTCCATCCCAAACACATCTTTGGCTTTAGAGTTCTTTAGTGAGCTAATCACCTTGTTCAACTTTGACTCAGAAACCTCCCTTATGATGAAGACAGGTTGAGTGTCATTCACTAGCACTGAGCCCAAGAAACCAGTGGAGGGGTTCTGTGTCAGTACCCTGACAGAGTCAATAAAGTAGAATTGAAGGCTATTGCTATTTCGACTGCATCCTGTGTTAGATTGTTATTCACCATGATTTCTAGTCTTTTTGCAGTGTTACTATGGTCTTTCCCTGTTAACTTTTTTAGATTCTCCCATATCAATTTAGAATTTCCCTTTGCTTCACCAATTATGTTAATAAAAAGGTTTGCCTTGGCCTGTCTGATTTCTTTCATCACCTTATTTCTCAACATGGAAACATACGTCTGTCATGCTCTAATTTAGATTTATGGAAGAGTGGCATGAAGAAAGCCATTTCTTAAAGATATCCATAAAAAGTGTTGTTTAAAGTTTGCCACAAG
The DNA here is from genome assembly GCF_018296145.1 of Oncorhynchus tshawytscha. Lineage (NCBI taxonomy): Eukaryota > Metazoa > Chordata > Actinopteri > Salmoniformes > Salmonidae > Oncorhynchus > Oncorhynchus tshawytscha. The sequence continues at coordinate 56,485,019 of NC_056442.1, read as the reverse complement.
CCACCTGGGAGACACACCAAACATGTGGAAGAAGGTGCTCTGGTCAGATGAAACCAAAATTGAACTTTCTGGCAACAATGCAAAACGTTATGTTTGGCGTAAAAGCAACACAGCTCTTCACCCTGAACACACCATCCCCACTGTCAAACATGGTGGTGGCAGCATCATGGTTTGGGCCTGCTTTTCTTCAGCAGGGACAGGGAAGATGGTTAAAATTGATGGGAAGATGGATGGAGCCAAATACAGGACCATTCTGGAAGATGGATGGAGTCTGCAAAAGACCTGAGACTGGGACGGAGATTTGTCTTCTAACAAGACAATGATCCAAAACATAAAGCAAAATCTACAATGGAATGGTTCAAAAATAAACATATCCAGGTGTTAGAATGTCCAAGTCAAAGTCCAGACCTGAATCCAATCGAGAATCTGTGGAAAGAACTGAAAACTGCTGTTAACAAATGCTCTCCATCCAACCTCATTGAGCTCGAGCTGTTTTGCAAGGAGGAATGGGAAAACATTTCAGTCTCTCGATGAGCAAAACTGATAGAGACATACCCCAAGCGACTTACAGCTGTAATCGCAGCAAAAGGTGGCACTACAAAGTATTAACTTAAGGGGGCTGAATAATTTTGCATGCCCAATTTTTCAGTTTTTGATTTGTTAAAAAAGTTTGAAATATCCAATAAATGTCATTCCACTTCATGATTGTGTCCCACTTGTTGTTGATTCTTCACAAAAAAATACAGTTTTATATCTTTATGTTTGAAGCCTGAAATGTGTCAAAAGGTCGCAAAGTTCAAGGGGGCCGAATACTTTCGCAAGGCACTGTATATAATATAATATAATAATTATAATATATATATATAATATAATAATTATAATATATATAATAATTATAATATGTGTGTATATATATATATATATATATATATATAATAATTATAATACATATAACATAATAATTATAATATATATATGTTAAGGTAATTTTTATCAATGATGACTAATTATGTATACATTTCAATCAGGACTGACTAGTCCAAATGCTATTATGTACTGTACATAATGAATTTTCTCTCTTGCTCCCATTCCCAATTGTATATAATATAGTCAGGAGTTTAGTAACAATGACGGTCTCTTCCTTTGTACAAATTAATGAACTATCTCCAGACTGTCTAGAATGCTGATTTACAACGACTGACCTTGGCTTCAGGCGAGGAGGGAAGGCTCGAGAGCTATAGGGCCTCTCTACTAGTGTCATGAAGAGAGAGAACATTTAGAAAACGCTGACGTCATTTTCAGTTTATAACCTGTGGTAAAATGTGTATGTACCAGTACTCTCTTGAATTAAATGCTGTTACCTGACTTTTAAGACCGGGGCTCTGTCCATTTCTTATAAAAATATAGGGTCTTACAAACCCTTCGAATGCATTGACAGAGTAATGAATTCTGATTGGGAAATAATACAGAGGAATTTAGAATTCCTTTATCAATATATAATATAATAATTATAATATATATAATATGTGCCATTTCGCAGATACTTTTGTCCAAAGCGACTTACAGCCATGCAGCATATGTTTTACGTACGGATGGTCCTGGGAATCGAACCCACTACCCCGGCATTACAAGCAACATGCTCTACCAACTGAGCCACACAGCAAAACCATAAATACAGTGATCTAGTATACATAAACTATAAATTGTTGCCGACTCCTGCGACAGTGTATAATGTGTATGCGTGTGTGTGTGTATGTATATTCTAGGGTAAGGTGTTTCCTAAGGTAAGGAAGAGGACCAGCACAGTCAGGCTGTTAGATCAGGAGGGAGAGGAGCAGACAGCAGCTGACTATGTGTTCCGTATCGTCTATCCTGGACACCACCACGACTCCAGTGAGTTACCCCCTCCTTCCAATACACACACACACACACACACACACTGTAGAGGCTGTAAGCTGTAGAGACTGTAAGCTATAGAGACTGTAAGCTGTAGAGACTGTAAGCTGTAGAGACTGTACGCTGTAGAGACTGTACGCTGTAGAGACTGTACGCTGTAGAGACTGTACGCTGTAGAGACTGTAAGCTATAGAGACTGTACGCTATAGAGACTGTAAGCTATAGAGACTGTAAGCTATAGAGACTGTACGCTGTAGAGACTGTACGCTGTAGAGGCTGTAAGCTGTAGAGACTGTAAGCTATAGAGACTGTAAGCTGTAGAGACTGTAAGCTGTAGAGACTGTACGCTGTAGAGACTGTACGCTGTAGAGACTGTACGCTGTAGAGACTGTAAGCAGTGACCATAAACTACCACCACACCACCAGGCCTATAGATGGCGCTGTGTAATATGTTTAACTGTGTGATCTGTGTGTATTATTACCTGGTATATAGCAGTGACCATAAACTACCACCACACCACGGGCAGCCGTGCTCCCTCGCTGGATGATGATGAAGAGGAAGAGGACAGACTCCAGGCTATGATCTCAATGATCTGTTGGCGGAACCTCACAGATCCTAATGTCATGAAAGGTTTTTATCTATCACCTGACCCCCCACTCCCAACCCCTTACAAACTTCACTACCCACAATTCACCTCCTGGTCCATCCCTCCCCATCTTACCCACCCATCTAAACCTCTGTGTGTCTCTTTGTCCCCGTGGCCTTATCCAACAGTGCAGGGTAGGTTAGGGCATGTATGGTTGGTTGCTTGGGAGAGTTAGAGAGGGGAGAGAGGATGGCTGTTGAGTATACGCTCTCTCTTCAATACAAAATGACAAAACTAGAGACCGAGAGGGGGGAGAGAGGGAGAGAGGGCGGGGGAGAGAGAGGAAGGACAGAAATGGGAGGGGGGAGAAGGAGAGGAAAAGAGAGGGAGAGAGGGCGGGGAGAGAGAGGAAGGACAGAAATGGGAGGAGGGGGAGAAGGAGAGGAAAAGAGAGGGAGAGAGGGCGAGGGAGAGAGAGGAAGGACAGAAATGGGAGGGGGGAGAAGGAGAGGAAAAGAGAGGGAGAGAGGGCGAGGGAGAGAGAGGAAGGACAGAAATGGGAGGAGGGGGAGACAAACATGAAGCCAATCTGATATGTAAGAGATTCATACCGTAGCCTAGTTACCTGAAGCCCCTTTATTCAGCATTGGCGTCAATATTCCCTTGTAGGGACCTTGAATCAACGCACTGCTTGTACTTCTGTAGATCATACCACAGAGACAGAACCATTCATTCAATTGCCAGGGTAAAAGGCTCTACGCATCGATGTACTACTGTACAGTGCATTCGGGAAAGTATTCAGACTTTTTGCACATGTTGTTACGTTACAGTCTTAATGTAAAATGGATGTCAGCAGTCTACACACAATACCCCCAAAAATGACAAAGCAAAAACAGGTTTTTTTTAGACATTTTTGCAAATGTATTAAACTTTTTCAACAGAAAGGTATTCTGACCCTTTTCTATGAGACTCATAATTGAGCTCAGCTGCTTCCTGTTTCCATTGATCATCCTTGAGATGTTTCTACAACTTGATTGGGGTCCACCTGTGGTAAATTCAATTGATTTGGACATGATTTGGAAAGGCACACGCCTGTCTATACAAGGTCCCACGGTTGACAGTGTATGTCAGAGCAAAAACCAAGCCATGAGGTTGAAGGAATTGTCCGTAGAGCTCCGAGACAGGATCATGTCGAGGTACAGATCTGGGGAAAGGTACCAAAAAATGTCTGCACTATTGAAGGTCCCCAAGAACACAGTGGCCTCCAACATTCTTAAATGGAAGAAGTTTGGAACCACCAAGACTCTTCCTAGAGCTGGCCGCCTGGGGAATCGGGGGAGAAGGGCCTTGATCACTGAGGTGACCAAGACTCCGATGGTCACCCTGACAGAGTTCTAGAGTTCCTCTGTGGAGATGGGAGAACCTTCCAGAAGGACAACCATATCTGCAGCATTCCAAAAATAAGGCCTTTATGGTAGAGTGGTCAGACGGAAGCCACTTCTCAGTAGAAGGCACATGAAAGCCCGCTCAGAGTTTGTCATAAGGCACCTAAAGGACTCTCAGACCATGAGAAACAAGATTCTCTGGTCTGATGAAAACAAGATTGAACTCTTTGGCCTGAATGCCGAGCGTCACATCTGGAGGAAACCTGGCACCATCCCTACGGTGAAGCATGGTGGTGGCAGCATCATGCTGTGGGGATGTTTTTCAGTGGCAGGGACTGGGAGACTAGTCAGGATCAAGGGAAAGATGATTCGAGCAAAGTAAAGGGAGATGCTTGATGAAAACCTGCTCCAGAGCGCTCAGGACCTGACTGGGGCGAAGGTTCACCTTCCAACAGGGCAACCACCCTAAGCACACAGCCAAGACAACGCCAGAGTGGCTTCGGGACAAGTCTCTGAATGTCCTTGAGTGGCCAAGCCAGAGCCCAGACTTGAACCCGATTGAACATCTCTGGAGAGACCTGAAAAATAGCTGTGCAGCAACACTGCCCATCCGACCTGACAGAGTTTGAGAGGATCTGCAGAGAAGAATGGGAGAAACTCCCCAAATACAGGCGTGCCAAGCTTGTAGCATCATACCCAAGAAGACTCAAGGCTGTAATCGCTGCAAAAGGTGCTTCAACAAAGTACTGAGTAAAGGGTCTGAATACTTATGTAAATGTCATATTTCAGTTTTTTATTTGTAGTAAATTAGCAACATTTCTAAAAAACTGTTTTTGTTTTGTCATTATAGGGTTCTGTGTGACGATTGTTTTTTTTTAATACATTTGAGAATAAGGCTGATATGTGACTAAATGTGGAAAAAGTCGAAGGATCTGAAAACTTTCCGAATATAAACACTAGATTGCTGAATGCGGTGTATTGGCCATTGAGAGGTTTTGAAGCCACCGATCGGCCATTTTGGTACTCCCCAGTAGGAAACAGTCCTCTGTAGTAATGAATGGAATTCTACACTATTTCAAGGTAAAGTTTCAAGGACAGAATTATGCCTTTAAGTATTTTGTTGTTGGGACAGTAATCCAAAAAAAATTGTACTCTAGTCCCAGTTCTGATGGTCCTCTCCTCTCAGTGGGGCAGTACCATGTTGGTCCCAGTTCTGATGGTCCTCTCCTCTCAGTGAGGCAGTACCATGTTGGTCCCAGTTCTGATGGTCCTCTCCTCTCCTCTCAGTGGGGCAGTACCATGTTGGTCCCAGTTCTGATGGTCCTCTCCTCTCAGTGGGGCAGTACCATGTTGGTCCCAGTTCTGATGGTCCTCTCCTCTCCTCTCAGTGGGGCAGTACCATGTTGGTCCCAGTTCTGATGGTCCTCTCCTCTCCTCTCAGTGGGGCAGTACCATGTTGGTCCCAGTTCTGATGGTCCTCTCCTCTCAGTGGGGCAGTACCATGTTGGTCCCAGTTCAGATGGTCCTCTCCTCTCCTCTCAGTGGGGCAGTACCATGTTGGTCCCAGTTCTGATGGTCCTCTCCTCTCAGTGGGGCAGTACCATGTTGGTCCCAGTTCTGATGGTCCTCTCCTCTCAGTGGGGCAGTACCATGTTGGTCCCAGTTCTGATGGTCCTCTCCTCTCAGTGGGGCAGTACCATGTTGGTCCCAGTTCTGATGGTCCTCTCCTCTCCTCTCCTCTCAGTGGGGCAGTACCATGTTGGTCCCAGTTCTGATGGTCCTCTCCTCTCAGTGGGGCAGTACCATGTTAGTCCCAGTTCTGATGGTCCTCTCCTCTCAGTGGGGCAGTACCATGTTGGTCCCAGTTCTGATGGTCCTCTCCTCCTCAGTGGGGCAGTACCATGTTGGTCCCAGTTCTGATGGTCCTCTCCTCTCCTCTCAGTGGGGCAGTACCATGTTGGTCCCAGTTCTGATGGTCCTCTCCTCTCCTCTCAGTGGGGCAGTACCATGTTGGTCCCAGTTCTGATGGTCCTCTCCTCTCAGTGGGGCAGTACCATGTTGGTCCCATTTCTGATGGTCCTCTCCTCTCCTCTCAGTGGGGCAGTACCATGTTAGTCCCAGTTCTGATGGTCCTCTCCTCTCAGTGGGGCAGTACCATGTTGGTCCCAGTTCTGATGGTCCTCTCCTCTCAGTGGGGCAGTACCATGTTGGTCCCAGTTCTGATGTTCCTCTCCTCTCAGTGGGGCAGTACCATGTTGGTCCCAGTTCTGATGGTCCTCTCCTCTCAGTGGGGCAGTACCATGTTGGTCCCAGTTCTGATGGTCCTCTCCTCTCAGTGGAGCAGTACCATGTTGGTCCCAGTTCTGATGGTCCTCTCCTCTCAGTGGGGCAGTACCTGTTGGTCCCAGTTCTGATGGTCCTCTCCTCTCAGTGGGTCAGTACCATGTTGGTCCCAGTTCAGATGGTCCTCTCCTCTCAGTGGAGCAGTACCATGTTAGTCCCAGTTCTGATGGTCCTCTCCTCTCAGTGGAGCAGTACCATGTTGGTCCCAGTTCTGATGGTCCTCTCCTCTCCTCTCAGTGGGGCAGTACCATGTTGGTCCCAGTTCTGATGGTCCTCTCCTCTCAGTGGGGCAGTACCATGTTGGTCCCAGTTCAGATGGTCCTCTCCTCTCCTCTCAGTGGGGCAGTACCATGTTGGTCCCAGTTCTGATGGTCCTCTCCTCTCAGTGGGGCAGTACCATGTTGGTCCCAGTTCTGATGGTCCTCTCCTCTCAGCGGGGCAGTACCATGTTGGTCCCAGTTCTGATGGTCCTCTCCTCTCAGTGGGGCAGTACCATGTTGGTCCCAGTTCTGATGGTCCTCTCCTCTCCTCTCCTCTCAGTGGGGCAGTACCATGTTGGTCCCAGTTCTGATGGTCCTCTCCTCTCAGTGGGGCAGTACCATGTTAGTCCCAGTTCTGATGGTCCTCTCCTCTCAGTGGGGCAGTACCATGTTGGTCCCAGTTCTGATGGTCCTCTCCTCTCCTCTCAGTGGGGCAGTACCATGTTGGTCCCAGTTCTGATGGTCCTCTCCTCTCCTCTCAGTGGGGCAGGACCATGTTGGTCCCAGTTCTGATGGTCCTCTCCTCTCCTCTCAGTGGGGCAGTACCATGTTGGTCCCAGTTCTGATGGTCCTCTCCTCTCAGTGTAGCAGTACCATGTTGGTCCCATTTCTGATGGTCCTCTCCTCTCCTCTCAGTGGGGCAGTACCATGTTAGTCCCAGTTCTGATGGTCCTCTCCTCTCAGTGGGGCAGTACCATGTTGGTCCCAGTTCTGATGGTCCTCTCCTCTCAGTGGGGCAGTACCATGTTGGTCCCAGTTCTGATGTTCCTCTCCTCTCAGTGGGGCAGTACCATGTTGGTCCCAGTTCTGATGGTCCTCTCCTCTCAGTGGGGCAGTACCATGTTGGTCCCAGTTCTGATGGTCCTCTCCTCTCAGTGGAGCAGTACCATGTTGGTCCCAGTTCTGATGGTCCTCTCCTCTCAGTGGGGCAGTACCTTGTAGTCCCAGTTCTGATGGTCCTCTCCTCTCCTCTCAGTGGGTCAGTACCATGTTGGTCCCAGTTCAGATGGTCCTCTCCTCTCAGTGGAGCAGTACCATGTTAGTCCCAGTTCTGATGGTCCTCTCCTCTCAGTGGAGCAGTACCATGTTGGTCCCAGTTCTGATGGTCCTCTCCTCTCCTCTCAGTGGGGCAGTACCATGTTGGTCCCAGTTCTGATGGTCCTCTCCTCTCCTCTCAGTGGGGCAGTACCATGTTGGTCCCAGTTCAGATGGTCCTCTCCTCTCCTCTCAGTGGGGCAGTACCATGTTGGTCCCAGTTCTGATGGTCCTCTCCTCTCCTCTCAGTGGGGCAGTACCATGTTGGTCCCAGTTCTGATGGTCCTCTCCTCTCAGTGGGGCAGTACCATGTTGGTCCCAGTTCTGATGTTCCTCTCCTCTCAGTGGGGCAGTACCATGTTGGTCCCAGTTCTGATGGTCCTCTCCTCTCAGTGGGGCAGTACCATGTTGGTCCCAGTTCTGATGGTCCTCTCCTCTCAGTGGGGCAGTACCATGTTGGTCCCAGTTCTGATGGTCCTCTCCTCTCAGTGGGGCAGTACCATGTTAGTCCCAGTTCTGATGGTCCTCTCCTCTCAGTGGGGCAGTACCATGTTGGTCCCAGTTCTGATGGTCCTCTCCTCTCCTCTCAGTGGGGCAGTACCATGTTGGTCCCAGTTCTGATGGTCCTCTCCTCTCCTCTCAGTGGGGCAGTACCATGTTCGTCCCAGTTCTGATGGTCCTCTCCTCTCAGTGGGGCAGTACCATGTTGGTCCCAGTATTATGGTCCTCTCCTCTCAGTGGGGCATTACCATGTTGGTCCCAGTTCTGATGGTCCTCTCCTCTCCTCTCAGTGGGGCAGTACCATGTTGGTCCCAGTTCTGATGGTCCTCTCCCTCAGTGGGGCAGTACCATGTTGGTCCCAGTTCTGATGGTCCTCTCCTCTCAGTGGGGCAGTACCATGTTGGTCCCAGTTCTGATGGTCCTCTCCTCTCAGTGGGGCAGTACCATGTTGGTCCCAGTTCTGATGGTCCTCTCCTCTCAGTGGGGCAGTACCATGTTGGTCCCAGTTCTGATGGTCCTCTCCTCTCAGTGGGGCAGTACCATGTTGGTCCCAGTTCTGATGGTCCTCTCCTCTCAGTGGGGCAGTACCATGTTGGTCCCAGTTCTGATGGTCCTCTCCTCTCCTCTCAGTGGGGCAGTACCATGTTGGTCCCAGTTCTGATGGTCCTCTCCTCTCCTCTCAGTGGGGCAGTACCATGTTAGTCCCAGTTCTGATGGTCCTCTCCTCTCCTCTCAGTGGGGCAGTACCATGTTGGTCCCAGTTAAGATGGTCCTCTCCTCTCCTCTCTGTGGGGCAGTACCATGTTGGTCCCAGTTCAGATGGTCCTCTCCTCTCAGTGGGGCAGTACCATGTTGGTCCCAGTTAAGATGGTCCTCTCCTCTCCTCTCAGTGGGGCAGTACCATGTTGGTCCCAGTTCAGATGGTCCTCTCCTCTCCTCTCAGTGGGGCAGTACCATGTTGGTCCCAGTTCAGATGGTCCTCTCCTCTCAGTGGGGCAGTACCATGTTGGTCCCAGTTCAGATGGTCCTCTCCTCTCAGTGGGGCAGTACCATGTTGGTCCCAGTTCTGATGGTCCTCTCCTCTCAGTGGGGCAGTACCATGTTGGTCCCAGTTCAGATGGTCCTCTCCTCTCAGTGGGGCAGTACCATGTTAGTCCCAGTTCTGATGGTCCTCTCCTCTCAGTGGGGCAGTACCATGTTGGTCCCAGTTCTGATGGTCCTCTCCTCTCAGTGGGGCAGTACCATGTTGGTCCCAGTTCTGATGGTCCTCTCCTCTCAGTGGGGCAGTACCATGTTGGTCCCAGTTCAGATGGTCCTCTCCTCTCAGTGGGGCAGTACCATGTTGGTCCCAGTTCTGATGGTCCTCTCCTCTCAGTGGGGCAGTACCATGTTGGTCCCAGTTCAGATGGTCCTCTCCTCTCCTCTCTGTGGGGCAGTACCATGTTGGTCCCAGTTCTGATGGTCCTCTCCTCTCCTCTCTGTGGGGCAGTACCATGTTGGTCCCAGTTCTGATGGTCCTCTCCTCTCTGTGGGGCAGTACCATGTTGGTCCCAGTTCTGATGGTCCTCTCCTCTCAGTGGGGCAGTACCATGTTGGTCCCAGTTCAGATGGTCCTCTCCTCTCAGTGGGGCAGTACCATGTTGGTCCCAGTTCTGATGGTCCTCTCCTCTCAGTGGGGCAGTACCATGTTGTCCCAGTTCTGATGGTCCTCTCCTCTCCTCTCAGTGGGGCAGTACCATGTTGGTCCCAGTTCTGATGGTCCTCTCCTCTCAGTGGGGCAGTACCATGTTGGTCCCAGTTCAGATGGTCCTCTCCTCTCAGTGGGGCAGTACCATGTTGGTCCCAGTTCTGATGGTCCTCTCCTCTCCTCCCAGTGGGGCAGTACCATGTTGGTCCCAGTTCTGATGGTCCTCTCCTCTCAGTGGGGCAGTACCATGTTGGTCCCAGTTCAGATGGTCCTCTCCTCTCAGTGGGGCAGTACCATGTTGGTCCCAGTTCTGATGGTCCTCTCCTCTCCTCTCAGTGGGGCAGTACCATGTTGGTCCCAGTTCTGATGGTCCTCTCCTCTCAGTGGGGCAGTACCATGTTGGTCCCAGTTCTGATGCTCCTCTCCTCTCAGTGGGCAGTACCATGTTGGTCCCAGTTCAGATGGTCCTCTCCTCTCCTCTCAGTGGGGCAGTACCATGTTGGTCCCAGTTCTGATGGTCCTCTCCTCTCCTCTCAGTGGGGCAGTACCATGTTGGTCCCAGTTCAGATGGTCCTCTCCTCTCAGTGGGGCAGTACCATGTTGGTCCCAGTTCTGATGGTCCTCTCCTCTCAGTGGGGCAGTACCATGTTGGTCCCAGTTCTGATGGTCCTCTCCTCTCAGTGGGGCAGTACCATGTTGGTCCCAGTTCTGATGGTCCTCTCCTCTCAGTGGGGCAGTACCATGTTGGTCCCAGTTCTGATGGTCCTCTCCTCTCCTCTCAGTGGGGCAGTACCATGTTGGTCCCAGTTCTGATGGTCCTCTCCTCTCCTCTCAGTGGGGCAGTACCATGTTGGTCCCAGTTCTGATGGTCCTCTCCTCTCAGTGGGGCAGTACCATGTTGGTCCCAGTTTATGGTCCTCTCCTCTCAGTGGGGCAGTACCATGTTGGTCCCAGTTCTGATGGTCCTCTCCTCTCCTCTCAGTGGGGCAGTACCATGTTGGTCCCAGGTCAGATGGTCCTCTCCTCTCCTCTCAGTGGGGCAGTACCATGTTGGTCCCAGTTCTGATGGTCCTCTCCTCTCAGTGGGGCAGTACCATGTTGGTCCCAGTTCTGATGGTCCTCTCCTCTCAGTGGGGCAGTACCATGTTGGTCCCAGTTCTGATGGTCCTCTCCTCTCAGTGGGACAGTACCATGTTGGTCCCAGTTCTGATGGTCCTCTCCTCTCAGTGGGGCAGTACCATGTTGGTCCCAGTTCTGATGGTCCTCTCCTCTCCTCTCAGTGGGGCAGTACCATGTTGGTCCCAGTTCTGATGGTCCTCTCCTCTCCTCTCAGTGGGGCAGTACCATGTTGGTCCCAGTTCTGATGGTCCTCTCCTCTCCTCTCTGTGGGGCAGTACCATGTTGGTCCCAGTTCAGATGGTCCTCTCCTCTCAGTGGGGCAGTACCATGTTGTTCCCAGTTCTGATGGTCCTCTCCTCTCCTCTCAGTGGGGCAGTACCATGTTGGTCCCAGTTCAGATGGTCCTCTCCTCTCCTCTCAGTGGGGCAGTACCATGTTGGTCCCAGTTCAGATGGTCCTCTCCTCTCTCTCAGTGGGGCAGTACCATGTTGGTCCCAGTTCAGATGGTCCTCTCCTCTCCTCTCAGTGGGGCAGTACCATGTTGGTCCCAGTTCAGATGGTCCTCTCCTCTCAGTGGGGCAGTACCATGTTGGTCCCAGTTCTGATGGTCCTCTCCTCTCCTCTCTCAGTGGGGCAGTACCATGTTGGTCCCAGTTCAGATGGTCCTCTCCTCTCAGTGGGGCAGTACCATGTTGGTCCCAGTTCTGATGGTCCTCTCCTCTCCTCTCAGTGGGGCAGTACCATGTTGGTCCCAGTTCTGATGGTCCTCTCCTCCTCTCAGTGGGGCAGTACCATGTTGGTCCCAGTTCTGATGGTCCTCTCCTCTCCTCTCAGTGGGGCAGTACCATGTTGGTCCCAGTTCTGATGGTCCTCTCCTCTCCTCTCAGTGGGGCAGTACCATGTTGGTCCCAGTTCTGATGGTCCTCTCCTCTCCTCTCAGTGGGGCAGTACCATGTTGGTCCCAGTTCAGATGGTCCTCTCCTCTCAGTGGGGCAGTACCATGTTGGTCCCAGTTCTGATGGTCCTCTCCTCTCCTCTCAGTGGGGCAGTACCATGTTGGTCCCAGTTCTGATGGTCCTCTCCTCTCCTCTCAGTGGGGCAGTACCATGTTGGTCCCAGTTCTGATGGTCCTCTCCTCTCCTCTCAGTGGGGCAGTACCATGTTGGTCCCAGTTCAGATGGTCCTCTCCTCTCAGTGGGGCAGTACCATGTTGGTCCCAGTTCTGATGGTCCTCTCCTCTCCTCTCAGTGGGGCAGTACCATGTTGGTCCCAGTTCTGATGGTCCTCTCCTCTCCTCTCAGTGGGGCAGTACCATGTTGGTCCCAGTTCTGATGGTCCTCTCCTCTCCTCTCAGTGGGGCAGTACCATGTTGGTCCCAGTTCTGATGGTCCTCTCCTCTCCTCCCAGTGGGGCAGTACCATGTTGGTCCCAGTTCAGATGGTCCTCTCCTCTCAGTGGGGCAGTACCATGTTGGTCCCAGTTCTGATGGTCCTCTCCTCTCCTCTCAGTGGGGCAGTACCATGTTGGTCCCAGTTCTGATGGTCCTCTCCTCTCCTCTCAGTGGGGCAGTACCATGTTGGTCCCAGTTCAGATGGTCCTCTCCTCTCAGTGGGGCAGTACCATGTTGGTCCCAGTTCTGATGGTCCTCTCCTCTCAGTGGGGCAGTACCATGTTGGTCCCAGTTCAGATGGTCCTCTCCTCTCAGTGGGGCAGTACCATGTTGGTCCCAGTTCTGATGGTCCTCTCCTCTCCTCTCAGTGGGGCAGTACCATGTTGGTCCCAGTTCTGATGGTCCTCTCCTCTCCTCTCAGTGGGGCAGTACCATGTTGGTCCCAGTTCTGATGGTCCTCTCCTCTCCTCTCAGTGGGGCAGTACCATGTTGGTCCCAGTTCAGATGGTCCTCTCCTCTCCTCTCAGTGGGGCAGTACCATGTTGGTCCCAGTTCTGATGGTCCTCTCCTCTCCTCTCAGTGGGGCAGTACCATGTTGGTCCCAGTTCAGATGGTCCTCTCCTCTCAGTGGGGCAGTACCATGTTGGTCCCAGTTCTGATGGTCCTCTCCTCTCAGTGGGGCAGTACCATGTTGGTCCCAGTTCTGATGGTCCTCTCCTCTCAGTGGGGCAGTACCATGTTGGTCCCAGTTCTGATGGTCCTCTCCTCTCAGTGGGGCAGTACCATGTTGGTCCCAGTTCTGATGGTCCTCTCCTCTCCTCTCAGTGGGGCAGTACCATGTTGGTCCCAGTTCTGATGGTCCTCTCCTCTCCTCTCAGTGGGGCAGTACCATGTTGGTCCCAGTTCAGATGGTCCTCTCCTCTCAGTGGGGCAGTACCATGTTGGTCCCAGTTCTGATGGTCCTCTCCTCTCCTCTCAGTGGGGCAGTACCATGTTGGTCCCAGTTCTGATGGTCCTCTCCTCTCCTCTCAGTGGGGCAGTACCATGTTGGTCCCAGTTCTGATGGTCCTCTCCTCTCAGTGGGGCAGTACCATGTTGGTCCCAGTTCTTATGGTCCTCTCCTCTCAGTGGGGCAGTACCATGTTGGTCCCAGTTCTGATGGTCCTCTCCTCTCCTCTCAGTGGGGCAGTACCATGTTGGTCCCAGTTCTGATGGTCCTCTCCTCTCAGTGGGGCAGTACCATGTTGGTCCCAGTTCTGATGGTCCTCTCCTCTCAGTGGGGCAGTACCATGTTGGTCCCAGTTCTGATGGTCCTCTCCTCTCAGTGGGCAGTACCATGTTGGTCCCAGTTCAGATGGTCCTCTCCTCTCAGTGGGGCAGTACCATGTTGGTCCCAGTTCTGATGGTCCTCTCCTCTCCTCTCAGTGGGGCAGTACCATGTTGGTCCCAGTTCTGATGGTCCTCTCCTCTCCTCTCAGTGGGGCAGTACCATGTTGGTCCCAGTTCTGATGGTCCTCTCCTCTCCTCTCAGTGGGGCAGTACCATGTTGGTCCCAGTTCTGATGGTCCTCTCCTCTCCTCCCAGTGGGGCAGTACCATGTTGGTCCCAGTTCAGATGGTCCTCTCCTCTCAGTGGGGCAGTACCATGTTGGTCCCAGTTCTGATGGTCCTCTCCTCTCCTCTCAGTGGGGCAGTACCATGTTGGTCCCAGTTCTGATGGTCCTCTCCTCTCCTCTCAGTGGGGCAGTACCATGTTGGTCCCAGTTCAGATGGTCCTCTCCTCTCAGTGGGGCAGTACCATGTTGGTCCCAGTTCTGATGGTCCTCCTCTCCTCTCAGTGGGGCAGTACCATGTTGGTCCCAGTTCAGATGGTCCTCTCCTCTCAGTGGGGCAGTACCATGTTGGTCCCAGTTCTGATGGTCCTCTCCTCTCCTCTCAGTGGGGCAGTACCATGTTGGTCCCAGTTCTGATGGTCCTCTCCTCTCCTCTCAGTGGGGCAGTACCATGTTGGTCCCAGTTCTGATGGTCCTCTCCTCTCCTCTCAGTGGGGCAGTACCATGTTGGTCCCAGTTCTGATGGTCCTCTCCTCTCCTCTCAGTGGGGCAGTACCATGTTGGTCCCAGTTCTGATGGTCCTCTCCTCCTCTCAGTGGGGCAGTACCATGTTGGTCCCAGTTCAGATGGTCCTCTCCTCTCAGTGGGGCAGTACCATGTTGGTCCCAGTTCTGATGGTCCTCTCCTCTCCTCTCAGTGGGGCAGTACCATGTTGGTCCCAGTTCTGATGGTCCTCTCCTCTCAGTGGGGCAGTACCATGTTGGTCCCAGTTCTGATGGTCCTCTCCTCTCAGTGGGGCAGTACCATGTTGGTCCCAGTTCTGATGGTCCTCTCCTCTCAGTGGGGCAGTACCATGTTGGTCCCAGTTCTGATGGTCCTCTCCTCTCCTCTCAGTGGGGCAGTACCATGTTGGTCCCAGTTCAGATGGTCCTCTCCTCTCAGTGGGGCAGTACCATGTTGGTCCCAGTTCTGATGGTCCTCTCCTCTCAGTGGGGCAGTACCATGTTGGTCCCAGTTCTGATGGTCCTCTCCTCTCCTCTCAGTGGGGCAGTACCATGTTGGTCCCAGTTCTGATGGTCCTCTCCTCTCCTCTCAGTGGGGCAGTACCATGTTGGTCCCAGTTCAGATGGTCCTCTCCTCTCAGTGGGGCAGTACCATGTTGGTCCCAGTTCTGATGGTCCTCTCCTCTCCTCTCAGTGGGGCAGTACCATGTTGGTCCCAGTTCAGATGGTCCTCTCCTCTCAGTGGGGCAGTACCATGTTGGTCCCAGTTCTGATGGTCCTCTCCTCTCCTCTCAGTGGGGCAGTACCATGTTGGTCCCAGTTCAGATGGTCCTCTCCTCTCAGTGGGGCAGTACCATGTTGGTCCCAGTTCTGATGGTCCTCTCCTCTCCTCTCAGTGGGGCAGTACCATGTTGGTCCCAGTTCTGATGGTCCTCTCCTCTCCTCTCAGTGGGGCAGTACCATGTTGGTCCCAGTTCTGATGGTCCTCTCCTCTCCTCTCAGTGGGGCAGTACCATGTTGGTCCCAGTTCAGATGGTCCTCTCCTCTCCTCTCAGTGGGGCAGTACCATGTTGGTCCCAGTTCTGATGGTCCTCTCCTCTCCTCTCAGTGGGGCAGTACCATGTTGGTCCCAGTTCAGATGGTCCTCTCCTCTCAGTGGGGCAGTACCATGTTGGTCCCAGTTCTGATGGTCCTCTCCTCTCCTCTCAGTGGGGCAGTACCATGTTGGTCCCAGTTCTGATGGTCCTCTCCTCTCAGTGGGGCAGTACCATGTTGGTCCCAGTTCTGATGGTCCTCTCCTCTCAGTGGGGCAGTACCATGTTGGTCCCAGTTCTGATGGTCCTCTCCTCTCAGTGGGGCAGTACCATGTTGGTCCCAGTTCTGATGGTCCTCTCCTCTCCTCTCAGTGGGGCAGTACCATGTTGGTCCCAGTTCTGATGGTCCTCTCCTCTCAGTGGGGCAGTACCATGTTGGTCCCAGTTCTGATGGTCCTCTCCTCTCAGTGGGGCAGTACCATGTTGGTCCCAGTTCTGATGGTCCTCTCCTCTCCTCTCAGTGGGGCAGTACCATGTTGGTCCCAGTTCTGATGGTCCTCTCCTCTCAGTGGGGCAGTACCATGTTGGTCCCAGTTTATGGTCCTCTCCTCTCAGTGGGGCAGTACCATGTTGGTCCCAGTTCTGATGGTCCTCTCCTCTCCTCTCAGTGGGGCAGTACCATGTTGGTCCCAGGTCAGATGGTCCTCTCCTCTCCTCTCAGTGGGGCAGTACCATGTTGGTCCCAGTTCTGATGGTCCTCTCCTCTCAGTGGGGCAGTACCATGTTGGTCCCAGTTCTGATGGTCCTCTCCTCTCAGTGGGGCAGTACCATGTTGGTCCCAGTTCTGATGGTCCTCTCCTCTCAGTGGGGCAGTACCATGTTGGTCCCAGTTCTGATGGTCCTCTCCTCTCCTCTCAGTGGGGCAGTACCATGTTGGTCCCAGTTCTGATGGTCCCTCAGTGGGGCAGTACCATGTTGGTCCTTCTGATGGTCCTCTCCTCTCAGTGGGGCAGTACCATGTTGGTCCCAGTTCTGATGGTCCTCTCCTCTCAGTGGGGCAGTACCATGTTGGTCCCAGTTCTGATGGTCCTCTCCTCTCCTCTCAGTGGGGCAGTACCATGTTGGTCCCAGTTCTGATGGTCCTCTCCTCTCCTCTCAGTGGGGCAGTACCATGTTGGTCCCAGTTCTGATGGTCCTCTCCTCTCAGTGGGGCAGTACCATGTTGGTCCCAGTTTATGGTCCTCTCCTCTCAGTGGGGCAGTACCATGTTGGTCCCAGTTCTGATGGTCCTCTCCTCTCCTCTCAGTGGGGCAGTACCATGTTGGTCCCAGTTCAGATGGTCCTCTCCTCTCCTCTCAGTGGGGCAGTACCATGTTGGTCCCAGTTCTGATGGTCCTCTCCTCTCAGTGGGGCAGTACCATGTTGGTCCCAGTTCTGATGGTCCTCTCCTCTCAGTGGGGCAGTACCATGTTGGTCCCAGTTCTGATGGTCCTCTCCTCTCAGTGGGGCAGTACCATGTTGGTCCCAGTTCTGATGGTCCTCAGTGGGGCAGTACCATGTTGGTCCCAGTTCTGATGGTCCTCTCCTCTCAGTGGGGCAGTACCATGTTGGTCCCAGTTCTGATGGTCCTCTCCTCTCCTCTCAGTGGGGCAGTACCATGTTGGTCCCAGTTCTGATGGTCCTCTCCTCTCCTCTCAGTGGGGCAGTACCATGTTGGTCCCAGTTCAGATGGTCCTCTCCTCTCAGTGGGGCAGTACCATGTTGTTCCCAGTTAAGATGGTCCTCTCCTCTCCTCTCAGTGGGGCAGTACCATGTTGGTCCCAGTTCAGATGGTCCTCTCCTCTCCTCTCAGTGGGGCAGTACCATGTTGGTCCCAGTTCAGATGGTCCTCTCCTCTCAGTGGGGCAGTACCATGTTAGTCACAGTTCAGATGGTCCTCTCCTCTCAGTGGGGCAGTACCATGTTGGTCCCAGTTCAGATGGTCCTCTCCTCTCCTCTCAGTGGGGCAGTACCATGTTGGTCCCAGTTCAGATGGTCCTCTCCTCTCAGTGGGGCAGTACCATGTTGGTCCCAGTTCTGATGGTCCTCTCCTCTCCTCTCAGTGGGGCAGTACCATGTTGGTCCCAGTTCTGATGGTCCTCTCCTCTCAGTGGGGCAGTACCATGTTGGTCCCAGTTCAGATGGTCCTCTCCTCTCAGTGGGGCAGTACCATGTTGGTCCCAGTTCAGATGGTCCTCTCCTCTCAGTGGGGCAGTACCATGTTGGTCCCAGTTCAGATGGTCCTCTCCTCTCCTCTCTGTGGGGCAGTACCATGTTGGTCCCAGTTCTGATGGTCCTCTCCTCTCCTCTCAGTGGGGCAGTACCATGTTGGTCCCAGTTCTGATGGTCCTCTCCTCTCCTCCCAGTGGGGCAGTACCATGTTGGTCCCAGTTCAGATGGTCCTCTCCTCTCAGTGGGGCAGTACCATGTTGGTCCCAGTTCTGATGGTCCTCTCCTCTCCTCTCAGTGGGGCAGTACCATGTTGGTCCCAGTTCAGATGGTCCTCTCCTCTCAGTGGGGCAGTACCATGTTGGTCCCAGTTCTGATGGTCCTCTCCTCTCCTCTCAGTGGGGCAGTACCATGTTGGTCCCAGTTCAGATGGTCCTCTCCTCTCAGTGGGGCAGTACCATGTTGGTCCCAGTTCTGATGGTCCTCTCCTCTCCTCTCAGTGGGGCAGTACCATGTTGGTCCCAGTTCTGATGGTCCTCTCCTCTCCTCTCAGTGGGGCAGTACCATGTTGGTCCCAGTTCAGATGGTCCTCTCCTCTCCTCTCAGTGGGGCAGTACCATGTTGGTCCCAGTTCTGATGGTCCTCTCCTCTCCTCTCAGTGGGGCAGTACCATGTTGGTCCCAGTTCAGATGGTCCTCTCCTCTCCTCTCAGTGGGGCAGTACCATGTTGGTCCCAGTTCTGATGGTCCTCTCCTCTCCTCTCAGTGGGGCAGTACCATGTTGGTCCCAGTTCTGATGGTCCTCTCCTCTCAGTGGGGCAGTACCATGTTGGTCCCAGTTCTGATGGTCCTCTCCTCTCAGTGGGGCAGTACCATGTTGGTCCCAGTTCTGATGGTCCTCTCCTCTCCTCTCAGTGGGGCAGTACCATGTTGGTCCCAGTTCTGATGGTCCTCTCCTCTCCTCTCAGTGGGGCAGTACCATGTTGGTCCCAGTTCAGATGGTCCTCTCCTCTCAGTGGGGCAGTACCATGTTGGTCCCAGTTCTGATGGTCCTCTCCTCTCCTCTCAGTGGGGCAGTACCATGTTGGTCCCAGTTCTGATGGTCCTCTCCTCTCCTCTCAGTGGGGCAGTACCATGTTGGTCCCAGTTCTGATGGTCCTCTCCTCTCAGTGGGGCAGTACCATGTTGGTCCCAGTATTATGGTCCTCTCCTCTCAGTGGGGCAGTACCATGTTGGTCCCAGTTCTGATGGTCCTCTCCTCTCCTCTCAGTGGGGCAGTACCATGTTGGTCCCAGGTCAGATGGTCCTCTCCTCTCCTCTCAGTGGGGCAGTACCATGTTGGTCCCAGTTCTGATGGTCCTCTCCTCTCAGTGGGGCAGTACCATGTTGGTCCCAGTTCTGATGGTCCTCTCCTCTCAGTGGGGCAGTACCATGTTGGTCCCAGTTCTGATGGTCCTCTCCTCTCCTCTCAGTGGGGCAGTACCATGTTGGTCCCAGTTCTGATGGTCCTCTCCTCTCCTCTCAGTGGGGCAGTACCATGTTGGTCCCAGTTCAGATGGTCCTCTCCTCTCAGTGGGGCAGTACCATGTTGTTCCCAGTTCTGATGGTCCTCTCCTCTCCTCTCAGTGGGGCAGTACCATGTTGGTCCCAGTTCTGATGGTCCTCTCCTCTCCTCTCAGTGGGGCAGTACCATGTTGGTCCCAGTTCAGATGGTCCTCTCCTCTCAGTGGGGCAGTACCATGTTAGTCCCAGTTCAGATGGTCCTCTCCTCTCAGTGGGGCAGTACCATGTTGGTCCCAGTTCTGATGGTCCTCTCCTCTCCTCTCAGTGGGGCAGTACCATGTTGGTCCCAGTTCAGATGGTCCTCTCCTCTCAGTGGGGCAGTACCATGTTGGTCCCAGTTCAGATGGTCCTCTCCTCTCAGTGGGGCAGTACCATGTTGGTCCCAGTTCAGATGGTCCTCTCCTCTCCTCTCAGTGGGGCAGTACCATGTTGGTCCCAGTTCTGATGGTCCTCTCCTCTCCTCTCAGTGGGGCAGTACCATGTTGGTCCCAGTTCTGATGGTCCTCTCCTCTCTCTCAGTGGGGCAGTACCATGTTGGTCCCAGTTCTGATGGTCCTCTCCTCTCAGTGGGGCAGTACCATGTTGGTCCCAGTTCAGATGGTCCTCTCCTCTCCTCTCAGTGGGGCAGTACCATGTTGGTCCCAGTTCAGATGGTCCTCTCCTCTCAGTGGGGCAGTACCATGTTGGTCCCAGTTCAGATGGTCCTCTCCTCTCCTCTCAGTGGGGCAGTACCATGTTGGTCCCAGTTCTGATGGTCCTCTCCTCTCCTCTCAGTGGGGCAGTACCATGTTGGTCCCAGTTCTGATGGTCCTCTCCTCTCCTCTCAGTGGGGCAGTACCATGTTGGTCCCAGTTCAGATGGTCCTCTCCTCTCAGTGGGGCAGTACCATGTTGGTCCCAGTTCTGATGGTCCTCTCCTCTCCTCTCAGTGGGGCAGTACCATGTTGGTCCCAGTTCTGATGGTCCTCTCCTCTCCTCTCAGTGGGGCAGTACCATGTTGGTCCCAGTTCTGATGGTCCTCTCCTCTCCTCTCAGTGGGGCAGTACCATGTTGGTCCCAGTTCTGATGGTCCTCTCCTCTCAGTGGGGCAGTACCATGTTGGTCCCAGTTCTGATGGTCCTCTCCTCTCCTCTCAGTGGGGCAGTACCATGTTGGTCCCAGTTCTGATGGTCCTCTCCTCTCCTCTCAGTGGGGCAGTACCATGTTGGTCCCAGTTCAGATGGTCCTCTCCTCTCCTCTCAGTGGGGCAGTACCATGTTGGTCCCAGTTCTGATGGTCCTCTCCTCTCCTCCCAGTGGGGCAGTACCATGTTGGTCCCAGTTCTGATGGTCCTCTCCTCTCCTCTCAGTGGGGCAGTACCATGTTGGTCCCAGTTCTGATGGTCCTCTCCTCTCCTCTCAGTGGGGCAGTACCATGTTGGTCCCAGTTCAGATGGTCCTCTCCTCTCCTCTCAGTGGGGCAGTACCATGTTGGTCCCAGTTCTGATGGTCCTCTCCTCTCCTCTCAGTGGGGCAGTACCATGTTGGTCCCAGTTCAGATGGTCCTCTCCTCTCAGTGGGGCAGTACCATGTTGGTCCCAGTTCTGATGGTCCTCTCCTCTCCTCTCAGTGGGGCAGTACCATGTTGGTCCCAGTTCTGATGGTCCTCTCCTCTCAGTGGGGCAGTACCATGTTGGTCCCAGTTCTGATGGTCCTCTCCTCTCAGTGGGGCAGTACCATGTTGGTCCCAGTTCTGATGGTCCTCTCCTCTCAGTGGGGCAGTACCATGTTGGTCCCAGTTCTGATGGTCCTCTCCTCTCCTCTCAGTGGGGCAGTACCATGTTGGTCCCAGTTCAGATGGTCCTCTCCTCTCAGTGGGGCAGTACCATGTTGGTCCCAGTTCTGATGGTCCTCTCCTCTCTCCTCTCCTCTCAGTGGGGCAGTACCATGTTGGTCCCAGTTCTGATGGTCCTCTCCTCTCCTCTCAGTGGGGCAGTACCATGTTGGTCCCAGTTCTGATGGTCCTCTCCTCTCCTCTCAGTGGGGCAGTACCATGTTGGTCCCAGTTCAGATGGTCCTCTCCTCTCCTCTCAGTGGGGCAGTACCATGTTGGTCCCAGTTCTGATGGTCCTCTCCTCTCCTCTCAGTGGGGCAGTACCATGTTGGTCCCAGTTCAGATGGTCCTCTCCTCTCTCAGTGGGGCAGTACCATGTTGGTCCCAGTTCTGATGGTCCTCTCCTCTCCTCTCAGTGGGGCAGTACCATGTTGGTCCCAGTTCAGATGGTCCTCTCCTCTCAGTGGGGCAGTACCATGTTGGTCCCAGTTCAGATGGTCCTCTCCTCTCAGTGGGGCAGTACCATGTTGGTCCCAGTTCTGATGGTCCTCTCCTCTCCTCTCAGTGGGGCAGTACCATGTTGGTCCCAGTTCTGATGGTCCTCTCTCTCCTCTCAGTGGGGCAGTACCATGTTGGTCCCAGTTCTGATGGTCCTCTCCTCTCCTCTCAGTGGGGCAGTACCATGTTGGTCCCAGTTCTGATGGTCCTCTCCTCTCAGTGGGGCAGTACCATGTTGGTCCCAGTTCTGATGGTCCTCTCCTCTCCTCTCAGTGGGGCAGTACCATGTTGGTCCCAGTTCTGATGGTCCTCTCCTCTCAGTGGGGCAGTACCATGTTGGTCCCAGTTCTGATGGTCCTCTCCTCTCAGTGGGGCAGTACCATGTTGGTCCCAGTTCTGATGGTCCTCTCCTCTCAGTGGGGCAGTACCATGTTGGTCCCAGTTCTGATGGTCCTCTCCTCTCCTCTCAGTGGGGCAGTACCATGTTGGTCCCAGTTCAGATGGTCCTCTCCTCTCAGTGGGGCAGTACCATGTTGGTCCCAGTTCTGATGGTCCTCTCCTCTCCTCTCCTCTCCTCTCAGTGGGGCAGTACCATGTTGGTCCCAGTTCTGATGGTCCTCTCCTCTCCTCTCAGTGGGGCAGTACCATGTTGGTCCCAGTTCTGATGGTCCTCTCCTCTCCTCTCAGTGGGGCAGTACCATGTTGGTCCCAGTTCAGATGGTCCTCTCCTCTCCTCTCAGTGGGGCAGTACCATGTTGGTCCCAGTTCTGATGGTCCTCTCCTCTCCTCTCAGTGGGGCAGTACCATGTTGGTCCCAGTTCAGATGGTCCTCTCCTCTCAGTGGGGCAGTACCATGTTGGTCCCAGTTCTGATGGTCCTCTCCTCTCCTCTCAGTGGGGCAGTACCATGTTGGTCCCAGTTCAGATGGTCCTCTCCTCTCAGTGGGGCAGTACCATGTTGGTCCCAGTTCAGATGGTCCTCTCCTCTCAGTGGGGCAGTACCATGTTGGTCCCAGTTCTGATGGTCCTCTCCTCTCCTCTCAGTGGGGCAGTACCATGTTGGTCCCAGTTCTGATGGTCCTCTCCTCTCCTCTCAGTGGGGCAGTACCATGTTGGTCCCAGTTCTGATGGTCCTCTCCTCTCCTCTCAGTGGGGCAGTACCATGTTGGTCCCAGTTCTGATGGTCCTCTCCTCTCAGTGGGGCAGTACCATGTTGGTCCCAGTTTATGGTCCTCTCCTCTCCTCTCAGTGGGGCAGTACCATGTTGGTCCCAGTTCTGATGGTCCTCTCCTCTCCTCTCAGTGGGGCAGTACCATGTTGGTCCCAGTTCTGATGGTCCTCTCCTCTCCTCTCAGTGGGGCAGTACCATGTTGGTCCCAGTTCTGATGGTCCTCTCCTCTCCTCTCAGTGGGGCAGTACCATGTTGGTCCCAGTTCTGATGGTCCTCTCCTCTCAGTGGGGCAGTACCATGTTGGTCCCAGTTCTGATGGTCCTCTCCTCTCAGTGGGGCAGTACCATGTTGGTCCCAGTTCTGATGGTCCTCTCCTCTCTCAGTGGGGCAGTACCATGTTGGTCCCAGTTCTGATGGTCCTCTCCTCTCCTCTCAGTGGAGCAGTACCATGTTGGTCCCAGTTCTGATGGTCCTCTCCTCTCAGTGGGGCAGTACCATGTTAGTCCCAGTTCAGATGGTCCTCTCCTCTCAGTGGGGCAGTACCATGTTGGTCCCAGTTCTGATGGTCCTCTCCTCTCCTCTCAGTGGGGCAGTACCATGTTGGTCCCAGTTCTGATGGTCCTCTCCTCTCTGTGGGGCAGTACCATGTTGGTCCCAGTTCTGATGGTCCTCTCCTCTCAGTGGGGCAGTACCATGTTGGTCCCAGTTCAGATGCTCCTCTCCTCTCAGTGGGGCAGTACCATGTTGGTCCCAGTTCAGATGCTCCTCTCCTCTCAGTGGGGCAGTACCATGTTGGTCCCAGTTCAGATGGTCCTCTCCTCTCCTCTCTGTGGGGCAGTACCATGTTGGTCCCAGTTCTGATGGTCCTCTCCTCTCCTCTCTGTGGGGCAGTACCATGTTGGTCCCAGTTCTGATGGTCCTCTCCTCTCCTCTCAGTGGGGCAGTACCATGTTGGTCCCAGTTCTGATGGTCCTCTCCTCTCTCTCAGTGGGGCAGTACCATGTTGGTCCCAGTTCTGATGGTCCTCTCCTCTCCTCTCTGTGGGGCAGTACCATGTTGGTCCCAGTTCTGATGGTCCTCTCCTCTCCTCTCAGTGGGGCAGTACCATGTTGGTCCCAGTTCAGATGGTCCTCTCCTCTCAGTGGGGCAGTACCATGTTGGTCCCAGTTCTGATGGTCCTCTCCTCTCCTCTCTGTGGGGCAGTACCATGTTGGTCCCAGTTCTGATGGTCCTCTCCTCTCCTCTCAGTGGGGCAGTACCATGTTGGTCCCAGTTCTGATGGTCCTCTCCTCTCCTCTCAGTGGGGCAGTACCATGTTGGTCCCAGTTCTGATGGTCCTCTCCTCTCCTCTCAGTGGGGCAGTACCATGTTGGTCCCAGTTCTGATGGTCCTCTCCTCTCCTCTCAGTGGGGCAGTACCATGTTGGTCCCAGTTCTGATGGTCCTCTCCTCTCCTCTCAGTGGGGCAGTACCATGTTGGTCCCAGTTCTGATGGTCCTCTCCTCTCAGTGGGGCAGTACCATGTTGGTCCCAGTTCAGATGGTCCTCTCCTCTCAGTGGGGCAGTACCATGTTGGTCCCAGTTCTGATGGTCCTCTCCTCTCCTCTCAGTGGGGCAGTACCATGTTGGTCCCAGTTCTGATGGTCCTCTCCTCTCCTCTCAGTGGGGCAGTACCATGTTGGTCCCAGTTCAGATGGTCCTCTCCTCTCCTCTCAGTGGGGCAGTACCATGTTGGTCCCAGTTCTGATGGTCCTCTCCTCTCCTCTCAGTGGGGCAGTACCATGTTGGTCCCAGTTCAGATGGTCCTCTCCTCTCAGTGGGGCAGTACCATGTTGGTCCCAGTTCTGATGGTCCTCTCCTCTCCTCTCAGTGGGGCAGTACCATGTTGGTCCCAGTTCAGATGGTCCTCTCCTCTCAGTGGGGCAGTACCATGTTGGTCCCAGTTCAGATGGTCCTCTCCTCTCAGTGGGGCAGTACCATGTTGGTCCCATTTCTGATGGTCCTCTCCTCTCCTCTCAGTGGGGCAGTACCATGTTGGTCCCAGTTCTGATGGTCCTCTCCTCTCCTCTCAGTGGGGCAGTACCATGTTGGTCCCAGTTCTGATGGTCCTCTCCTCTCCTCTCAGTGGGGCAGTACCATGTTGGTCCCAGTTCTGATGGTCCTCTCCTCTCAGTGGGGCAGTACCATGTTGGTTACAGTATTATGGTCCTCTCCTCTCCTCTCAGTGGGGCAGTACCATGTTGGTCCCAGTTCAGATGGTCCTCTCCTCTCCTCTCAGTGGGGCAGTACCATGTTGGTCCCAGTTCTGATGGTCCTCTCCTCTCCTCTCAGTGGGGCAGTACCATGTTGGTCCCAGTTCTGATGGTCCTCTCCTCTCCTCTCAGTGGGGCAGTACCATGTTGGTCCCAGTTCTGATGGTCCTCTCCTCTCAGTGGGGCAGTACCATGTTGGTCCCAGTTCTGATGGTCCTCTCCTCTCAGTGGGGCAGTACCATGTTGGTCCCAGTTCTGATGGTCCTCTCCTCTCAGTGGGGCAGTACCATGTTGGTCCCAGTTCTGATGGTCCTCTCCTCTCCTCTCAGTGGAGCAGTACCATGTTGGTCCCAGTTCTGATGGTCCTCTCCTCTCAGTGGGGCAGTACCATGTTAGTCCCAGTTCAGATGGTCCTCTCCTCTCAGTGGGGCAGTACCATGTTGGTCCCAGTTCTGATGGTCCTCTCCCTCCTCTCAGTGGGGCAGTACCATGTTGGTCCCAGTTCTGATGGTCCTCTCCTCTCTGTGGGGCAGTACCATGTTGGTCCCAGTTCTGATGGTCCTCTCCTCTCAGTGGGGCAGTACCATGTTGGTTCCAGTTCAGATGCTCCTCTCCTCTCAGTGGGGCAGTACCATGTTGGTCCCAGTTCAGATGGTCCTCTCCTCTCAGTGGGGCAGTACCATGTTGGTCCCAGTTCAGATGGTCCTCTCCTCTCCTCTCTGTGGGGCAGTACCATGTTGGTCCCAGTTCTGATGGTCCTCTCCTCTCCTCTCTGTGGGGCAGTACCATGTTGGTCCCAGTTCTGATGGTCCTCTCCTCTCCTCTCAGTGGGGCAGTACCATGTTGGTCCCAGTTCTGATGGTCCTCTCCTCTACTCTCAGTGGGGCAGTACCATGTTGGTCCCAGTTCTGATGGTCCTCTCCTCTCCTCTCTGTGGGGCAGTACCATGTTGGTCCCAGTTCTGATGGTCCTCTCCTCTCCTCTCAGTGGGGCAGTACCATGTTGGTCCCAGTTCAGATGGTCCTCTCCTCTCAGTGGGGCAGTACCATGTTGGTCCCAGTTCTGATGGTCCTCTCCTC